>NW_004524733.1:4169359-4172149 GCF_000260255.1 Octodon degus
TATATACAAAGATAGTTATACTACTAATTTCTATTAGTTCATCAAAAACAAAAGCTTGTGCTTATATCATTTGATCAATTTTTCATGCCTTTACCTGTAATCTGAGCTAGTACAGGGGATGGGGAGATAGCTCAGTAGAACAAGCGCTTCCTTCTCAAGCACAAAGGCCTGCATTCAATCCCAGGTTCCGTGAAAAAAAAAAAAATCTGAGTGAGCAAGTACATTGAAGATAACAATAAGCAATGTACTAGCCATTGTTACATTCCTACTAGCTTGTTTCAAAATTTTAAATCATTGCTTTTATTGTATTTTCTGTTTAGAGGAAAAAAAAAACACTCTAAATACAGAGCACAAGAGTGATTAACTCTAAGTTCCACTTATAAAATGGAATGAAATGCTGCATGTTAATAAATCTCTTTCAATAAATCTTACCAGTCCAGGAAGTAATTAAAAGAAATATACCTTGTAAAACAATCCATGTCATTGCTAAGTGTAAAGCAGAACAAGATAAAATAGAATTTCATGAAGGCTCAAAGAAGATCTTTTTCTAAAAATTATCTGTTTGCACAGTCCAAGAGACAATTTCAATTTATTTTTCAATCTTAATTGTACGCTACAAGATGTAGCTTCTATTAATGAGACACAAAATTGCTTTGACAAAATCAAAATGATTTGGAAATTCAGCAAACTCCAGATAAAACTCAACAGAGCATGAAATACAAAACAGGGTAAAAAGTAAAGGGAAATAGATCTATTGTGGGATTGTATAGAAATTTGAAACCCAGGGGCAGTGTACATTTACCTAATAGAAACAACCAAAGGCACAGCTACTTTCTCTTAGTTCACTGAGAAGAAAGGTTTGTACCAATATTGTTTAGACAAGATATCATGTCTGGGGCCGGGCTGATGGGTCAATGGAATAATCACTTCCCTGGCAAGCACAAGGGCCTGAGTTCAATCCCTGGTTCTGCAAAAAATAAAAAATAAAAAATAAGATATCATGTCTGCCTCTTGTCCTCTGAATAACATGCAACATATTAATCATTGTAACTGTCCTACTACTGTTTTGAAACTGTGTCATTGCTATTTTATCTTTTTCTTCATTAAAATGAATAAAAATTAAAAAACAAAATGTATAGATAATTCTCTTTTAGAATAAAAACAAAAAAAGTCAAATCTAGCAAATACAGATATATTCTACCAACCCCAGGCCCTGCGAGTATGGGGAGAGCTTCTGCTCTGTCCTGCACCAGTCTGCCACTCCAGACCCAGGTCCACCACTTGAGCGAGGCACTTCCCTGCATTATTCAGACCTCCCCTGCCCTGCCAGACCCAGCGCAGCCCGCCCTCTGAGTGAGAACTTCCGCCGCTCCTTGGGTCCTCCATATCTGACCAACCCCAGGCCCTGTGAGTGTGGGGGAGAGCTTCTGCTTGGTCCTGCACCTGCCCGCCACTCCAAACTCAGACCCGCCCTGTAAGAGGCCTTTGCCCTTGTTATTCAGACCTCCCCCAGTTGGCCAGACTCAGCGCACCCATCTGAGTCAGAACTGCTCTTGGAAGTCCTGTAGACCCACCAAAACACAACACTGGTGAGCATGTGAGAAAGTTTCTTGGCTCTCTCACCCCTGCTCCTCATACCCCTCCAGACCCAGCCCAGAACTAGCATACAGGATTGAGGTAAAACCCTGCAGCTAAAGTCCCTGCAGTGAGACTAGGGTCAAAACCACACAGCTAATCCAGGAACAGATCATCTTACCAGAGGTGTACAACAGGCCCACCTCCAAAGGCAACAACAGTAAGGATCTGGGCACAGTATCCTAACCCAAGCCAGGCACAACTGCATGAGCTAGAACTTGGTATATCAGTACCTGAATTTCATTAAGTGATAACGTAATTGCACCAAAGCTCTACACTAAAGGCCACAGGTCAGTGTTAAATGAAATAATAAAGACAAGGAGCAAAATGCAATTTCAGGTCTCAGGCCCACCCATAACAAGTGCAGAGGACACTAGATCAGCTGAAATAAATGAACAAACAGTGTCGGAAGTAAATAAACAACAGCAGAAAGATATAGAGGAACTCAGAGTAGAATTAATTTCTGGAATTAAAAAAAAAAGAAAACTCTGAATTTATAGCAGCTGAACTTACGAATCAAATGCAGAAACATGGAAGATACATAATGCCCAACCAGAACAAAAGCAGTGGAAACTAGCTTAGCTGAAATACATGAATTAATAGCATCAGAAGTAAATAAGAAACTATGGAAAGGTTTAAGGAACTCAAAGCAGAATTAGTGTCTGAAATGAAAAAAGAAATCTCTAAACTCATAGCACCAGAACTAAAGAATCAAATACAGAAACATAAAGAAGAAACTCAATCTGTTAAAAACTCTGCAGTAAAAGAATTAATAACTTCTTCTAAAGAAGACATTGATAAAAAAATATACAGGAAATTTTAAAAATGATGGATTCCTTGAATGAGCAATACAGAAAAGAAATAGATTGCATGAAGCAGAGTCAAAGAGATATAAAGGACCTTAAAATCTCAATTACAAGCCTGAAAAACCGTTTCAGTGAAAGTGAAGATAGATTTTCAGAACTTGAAGATGCTGGTGCAGCTAGTGAAAAGGTAACAAAGGATCCTTAAAAACAACTAGGATGCAGGAAAAAGTAATTCATCACCTGCAAGATGATGCAAAGATGAACAATCTGAGACTAATAGGCATCAATGAGAATGAAGGAGTCAATATAAATGATATAAAAAGAATATGGGCAGAAGTAATAGCAGAAA
>NW_004524733.1:4172397-4174455 GCF_000260255.1 Octodon degus
GTCCTCTATGAAAACAAATTCCAACCCAGACTACTATACCCTGCAAAACTCTCTTTCAAGTTTGATGGAGAAGTGAAATACTTTCATGACAAAGAACAACTAAAGAATTTCATGACGGCAAAACCAACCCTACACAGACTACTGAAAGGTGTTCTAGAGAGAGGCCAGAATGATCAGCACTCCACCAATAAGAACAGAAGAAACCCATTAAACAGGACAAACAATTAAACCCAGGAGAAAAAACAGTTTAAAAGCAGCATTCAAATAAGATGTCAATCGCAAGTCAACACATCTCAATAATAACCATCAATGTAAATGGATTCAGTTCAACAACTAAGAGAAATAGATTGGCAGAGTGGATTAGGAAACAAAACCCAACAATATGCTACATACAAGAAAAAACATTTAACTCATAAAGTAACACACAGGCTGAAAGTCAAAGGATGGAAAACAATACTACATGCCCCAGCACTTCAGAAAAAAGCAGGGGTAGCAATCCTATTCTCAGACAGTCTCAACTTCAAACCAAGAATGATCAAATGAAATAAAGAAGACCACTATATACTAGTTAGAGGAACAATTCAAGAGGAAGAAATGACAATCATAAATATGTATGCACCAAACACGGAAGCACCCAACTATATAAGACAAACTTTATATTCTTTTTTGTTGTTGTTTTTTTTTGTGGACCTGGGGATTGAACTCAGGCCCTTGTGCTTGCCAGGCAAGTGCTTATTCAACTGAGCTATCTCAGTTGAGATAAGACAAACTTTAAAAGACATGAAAAATCTAATATCCAATACAACAATCTTAACAGGAGACCTTAACACCCCCTTATCCCAAATAGATAGATCGACCAGACCTAAAATTAGCAAAGAAGTAGCACAACTGAACCAGAGCTTAGAACAAATGGACTTGGTAGACATACACAGAGTGTTCCACCCAACCACAGTGGAATACACATTTTTTTAGCTGCACACAGATCATTTTCTAAAATAGATCACATTCTAGTACACGGATCATGCTTAAGTATATGCAAGAAAACAGAAATTATCCCATGCATATTAACTGACCACAATGAAATGAAACTGGAAATAAATAACAAAAGAAACCAGAAAAACCCGCCAAATAAATGGAAATTAAACAACACCCAACTCAGCAATCAATGGGTTACAGATGAAATTAAACAGGAAATTCGACAATATCTATAATTCAATGAAAATTCAAGCACAACTTATCGTAATTTATGGGATGCGATGAAAGTAGTTCTCAGAGGGAAATTCATAGCTGTGAACTCACACATTAGGAAAACAGAACAGGAACAAATAAACACCCTAATGCTGCACCTTCGACATCTAGAAAACCCAGAGCCCAAAGACAGAAAGAAATAAAGATTAGAGCAGAAATTAATTCAATTGAGATGAAAAAAAAAAAAACCAGTTCAAATAATTAGTGAAACAAAAAGATGGTTCTTTGAAAGATTAAATAAAATTGATAAGCCACTAGCCAACCTCATCAAAAAAAGGGAAGAAAAAATTCAAATACAAGCAATAAAGAATGAAAAGGGTGTAACTAATACAGACCCAATAGAAATTCAGATTATCAATAGCTACTTTGACAATTTTTACACTCACAGAATAGAAGCCACAGACAAAATGGACAGATGTATAGATAGGTACAAATTACCAAAACTGAATGAAGAAGATATAACAACTCTCAATAACCCAATAACAACCATTGAAATACGGAATGTAATAAAAAGCCTGCGACAAAGAAACATCCAGGTCCTGATGGATTCACAGGTGAATTCTACAAGAAATTCATAGAAGATATAATCCCTACATTCCTCAAACTCTTCAGTGAAATTGAAAAGAAAAGTTATCCCAAAATCATTCCTGGAGGCAAGTATTATGCTGATACCAAAACCAGGGAAAGACGCAACTAAGAAAGAGAACTACAGGCCAATCTCCTTCATGAACATAGATGCCAAAATCCTCAATAAAATCCTAGCAAATAGAATACAGCAAATCATCAAGAAAATCATACACAATGACCAGG
>NW_004524733.1:4175349-4176802 GCF_000260255.1 Octodon degus
CTGAAATCAAAAAAGACCTAGAATAGCAAAGGCAATCCTGGCCAACAAAGACAAAGCAGGGGGCATTACAATTCCTGACTTGAAATTATACTACAAAGCTACTATAATAAAATCAGCATGGTATTGACAACAAAATAGACCTGAAGGTCAATGGAATAGACTAGTAGATGCAGAGGCCTCGAAGAATGCACTCAGCCACCTGATCTTTGACAAAGGGGCCAAACACACTTACTGGAAGAAAGATAGTCTCTTTAACAAACAGTGCTGGAAAATTGGCTCTCTATATGCCGAAGATTAAAACTTGACCCTGGTCTATCACCATGCACTAAACTAAAATCATAATGGATTAAAGATCTGAGCATTAAATCAGAAACACTAATTCTCCTAGAAGAGAATATAGGAGGATCTCTTGAAGACATAGGTGTAGGCAAAGAGTTCATAAATAGAAACCAAATTGCATGGGAAACACTTGAAAGAATTAACAACTGGGACCACCTCTTATTGAGAATTTTTTTCACTTCAAAATAAATTATCAACAAAGTGAAAAGACAATCCACAAAGTTGAAAAAAAAATCTTAACTAATAAGCACTCAGACAAAGGTCTGTTCTCTAGAATTTATAAAGAAATAAAGAATATTAGGGCCCCTAAATTTAAAGACCCAATCCAGAAATGGGCATCTGAGATGAACACCACCACTTCTCAGAAAATAAAATTAAAGAAGCGAATAAATATAGGAAAAAATGCTCCATATAACTAGCCATCCATGAAATGCAAATTAAAACAACACTGAGATATCATATAACCCCAGAAAGATTGGCTATCATAAAGAAATCAACCAAGAACAAATGTTGGAGAGGCTGTGGGGAAAGGGGAACACTTCTTCACTGTTGGTGGGAGTGTAGACTGGTGCAACCATTATGGAAATCAGTGTGGAGACTCCTTAGAAAACTAGGACTGGAAATCCCATTCAAGCCTGCTATCCCCCTACTGGAAATTTTCCCAGAGGAACTGAAAGCATCATATCATAGTGATATATGTGTACCTATGTTTATAGCAGCACAATTTGTGATATCCAGATCTTGGAAACAACCAAAATGCCCATCACATGTGGAATGGTTGAAAATGATGTGGTACTTTTATATAATAGAGTACTACTCAGCCATAAAGAATGATAAACTTGAAGCCTTCATATTTAAGTGGATGCCCCTAGAAGATATACTTATTAGTGAAGTAAACCACACTCACATCTGTAAATATCGTATTGTCTCCCTTATATAAGGAATTACAATTCCGTATAAGATTAGGTTTCTAAATTTCTTTGTAAAAATATGTAAATGCTTATTTCTACTTTTATATAATTATTTTTCCTTCATATTATAAGGACTTAAAGTTCAACATATCAATATTTGATGGAAAATACCTGTTCCAGGATATGCCAAAATGATTGATATT
>NW_004524733.1:4177594-4187363 GCF_000260255.1 Octodon degus
TTAATGAGAAGAAAGAGGTGTACTAACAGTGTTTGAACAGAATATCCTGTCTGCTTCTGGTACTATGGATAACCACTAAGAAAATAACAATGTACAGTATATTGACTATCAAAACTGTCCTATTAACCAGCTGTGAAAAAAAATAAATAAAAAATAAAAATAAAATAAATGTCACTATTAGGAAAAAAAAATCTAGCAAATACAAACCCGAAGCAACATTACTTTGATATGGTTTGTATATGCCCCTTGAATGTGGTGACTGGTAGAATCTATCCAAGTCCCACAAAGACAAGAGACAGATTTTTCTGGCATAAAGACATATGAGAGTTGTAGTTGTGCTGACTACCTGAATCCCAGAGCATGGAAAAGCTTTCAAATATGAAAAAAATGTGGTTGGACTTGAATTTTATTTTCAGAATTACAAAATGGGTTATTTAGATTAGTTTTCATGCTACAATCTATCAGTAGAGTTTATGACAATTTTATTTAAAGAATGTAAGATGTAACTAGGACATGAAGAAATGTAATTCAAGCTCCAAGAAGCATAACCATGATATGATGACCTTTTCATTAACCCTAGACATGTCTGTTAATTTTACCAGAATTTGAAATGAACAAGTTGTAGCCAGAGAAGAGCGGTGCTTAAGCTGTAGAAAAAAAAATAAGATGAAGCATGAAAAGCTTCTTCAGTAAAGGGTTCATAGAGATGAGTATGTGTCTAACAAAGTGTGGCATGCTGAATTCGATGCATGGATACCCACAGCGTCCACTAGATGGTTTTACCAATGTGTTTAATCTGCCAATTAAGTCATGAAGAAAAGTGAGTGTAAAAATGGATATATACAAATAGAAGTTTGAATTTTGAAAACATAACATATGTAAATTGCACACTTGGCAGTATTTTTCAGCTCCACATATATTTTGTAGCCATTATGTTGAAGTTGCTTTTTGTATGCTTAGTAATCAGTATTTTAAAGGAAGATCTATACCATAGCTGTAAATATGAAGTAGTTTTTAAAGATTTAATATCCAAATGCAATGTATTTAATTAGCATTTGATACCGATTATATATTCAAATGACACTACTTGGATGTTTTGGGCTACCTAAAATGTTATAAAACCTAAAAAGAGCATCTACTAACAATTAATTACTTTCATTCTTATTTCAAACCTGAAAATACATTAGTTTAAAGCTATATTTTTAATTTGTCTTAAAAACTACATAATCTTGTACAGTATGTTAATAATAACCATTTTTAAAGAAATTGACCTATAACATTATACAAGAGAGAAGATATATTTTATCTCTACAAACACAACTACACACAATGGCACATACAAACACACACACACACACACACACACACACACACACACACCCTCAAGATTATAGACTTACTGAGCAGATGACTTTCGGCTTGGAGAAAATTGGATCCTAGGATAAGTTGCTGAATTTATTTTAGATTCAAATAGCCTTTAGTATGCACAAGTCATTAAAGCACAAACCTGGGTCTGAGGAAGGTTTCCTTCAATATTTTATAGGAAGGATTTTGATCTATGATTTATCAGTCAACTGACAGCACTAAGGGCAGAGATTTTTTTTTTTTTTTGTTAAGAATCAATTCTTCTGGTAGATAGATTTTTATTTCCATTCTCATTCTGTCCATTGAAATAAATCTGCTTTGGGAGGTGTCTGTCAATTTGAGTGACCAGGCATATAAGTTATATAAGATGTAGGAATGTTGGAAATCTGAGAAATATTGCCACAATGCAAAATACATACAAAAAGAATGAATAAATGTACAATGTACTAAGCATCTTTTATGTTTCATAGATGCCTTAGAATAGGAGAAACATTAAGGTAGAATGCATTTTATAAAGGTCACAGTAAGATTTTATTTCTGTATACATCTTCTCATCCCAAGTGAAGATTAGGAAACTTAGAAGACAAATGCAATTACATATTTCTGGAAGATTTGTACCTCTTGTCTTTAAAATATTTTTTACTATCATTTGTTTTGTTATATTTTGTGATTTATTGCATGCCGCCCTAGTCAGTATATTTTTCACTTCTCAGCAATGTGTAACTGAATTTCAAGTAAATTTTTCAATCAGCTTACACTAACTTGAACAGTATATATTATGGGAAAAAACTATCAGTTTTTATAAGAAGATAAATCATCCTACTATTTATTTCTGCAAACAAGACCTACTAACAAAAATTTGACAGCCATAGAGAGCTGGGTGGAATTTCTCGGATTTCAGGTAAATATCACATAATTTAAGAATTATTTTCTCAGAGTAGTATTTTTTTTTCTTTTTTCTTTTTTTCTTTCTTCTTTTTTTGCGGAACCAGGGATTGAACTCAGGCCCTTGCACTTGCCAGGGAAATGCTTATTCTACTGAGCCACCTCCCCAGCCCCTGTATTGTTATTTTATTTTCAAGAAACAATGTGTTTTAGGTACCATCTAACCTTTGTAACTGCTTGCCTGCAAAGCAACTGCATTTGTGTGGAAGTTCTATTACAATCACAAATTGAAATTAAAGTGAAGCTATACAATTGATGTGCAAAGAAATTGCAAATATCAGTTTTTCCTGGTTTCTTAGTATTACTTTTAAAAAACATTTGAACATCTTTTTGTTATAATATATGACTGTATCGAAGAAATGTGTAACAAATGTTGCTTTTATGTATGTGTCTTCAAATTAGGAGATGTCTCAACATATGACTTGTTAGGGAAATATCTTTTTTAAGATAATCTTCCTGGGTTATTAGTCCTCTTTCCTACACCATGATTTTAAAACCAATCCTTGCTTGTTTCTTTCACTATGGTATCAATAAAACTTTTGCTTTAGAATATAAGATATTCAGTGGTATGTATTTTATCATTTTATTATTATGATCATCAACTAGCTTGTACAGATTTATTCAATCATTTTAATCTATATCCACTCTCACTTCATGTAGCTTCTTTTCCAGACATACATGTCCCAAGGCAGGGTGTACTATAGTGCCACTTAACTTTCCTTCCACAAGGAACCAAGATAAAATCCTGTGCTATTTCCTATACCTTTAAATTACTGTCTCAGGTACTTTTCTCTCATTGCTGAAACAAAATATCCAACACCTAAAATTAAGGAAGGAAAGGTTTATTTACATCACAAATAGTGGAGGTTTCAGTCCATACTCAAGCTGGCTCCAAGGCAGAGTGGCTCATGGAAGAGGGCTGCAGTTCGTAGCAACATAAAACATCAAAATAGAAAGAGCAAATATAAGGATTAGAGGCAACAGGGGCAACAGAGAGCAAGTCTGTCTCCCTTATGTTGCATTCAGGCTAACCTCCCAGGCCATGTGTAGCATTCACACCCATAATCCCAGCTCTGGATCAGGTATTAATCATAAACACTAGAAATCTACCCCATAATGTCATGAAGCTTTGGGGGGACAACTCTACACAAAGCATGACAATTACCACTTTGTTCAAATTCCCATGCTGCTGATTATATGCAGAATATATTGTTGTACATGTTTATAATAGACAAGAAAAATTAATATGCAACATATGTGAATGATGACCCATTGTTTCCCCCAGGATATACTAGCTGGCTCCAAGTTGAGAAAAAAATTCTGAAAGGCATCCTAAGGTAGAGGCAGAATTAAAGTGTTAGGAGAAGATAGTATTTAAAAATTTAGAGTATGTTTTCCATCTCCAGATGGAACTATTTTTGGATAATCACTGGAGATTGGATCATCTATTTCTTAAAATAATAATAAAAAGAAAAATGAGAAACACAGGAAGGCAAACTGGATAAAATAGAGGATGATTTGTTGATGTTCAGTTAATCAAGAACTCATTTGAAAGGGCCTCTTAATGTGACTGGGTATTTAATTTAGATATTTTAAATCTATTCATATGGAATAATCTTTAAAGCAAACTATTCTTGTTGTGAATAAAAATCATGTCTTTTACCAAGAAAATTTACCCGCAGAATGGGTTGTATGTTTGTGTTGGTAAGGGAAATGTTCTTGTATATTGGGAAAGCTGTATATTGAGATATAAGATAGGAGACAGCTGTGGTCTAAATGTGTATGCCCCTCAAAAATGCTGGAATTTAATTATGAACACTAGATCATTGGTAAGTGGGTTACTTCCTAACAACAGAAGCTTCATGGACAGGATTAATGCTCTCATAAACAAAGATGCAGAGATCTACCTTCCCACTTTCACTCTGCAAGGACACAGTGAGAAGGTGCCATCTATGAACCAGAAAATGTGTCTGAATTCCTTCCAGAAATGGTTCATTTTACCAGACTGACTGCCAAAAAAATTTGTTGTATCATTAAGGAACAATTCTTTCAGTGGTCTAATTGCACAAACATTCCACTGCCTTCAAAGGAAAAGCAAAATAGCTGTATATTCTGATTGTCTGCTATGGCTTGTATGACTTCTCAAAAACTTCTGCTGAAGTAGAATTGCTATTGAAATAATACTGAGCATTTGAACTTTCAAGGGATCTTCAAGTCAAAAGGGCTCTGCTCTTATGATTGGATTAATGCCAACATCGCAGGGTGAGTTAGTTATTGGAGTAGTAGGCTCCTGGTGAAAAGATGCTTTGCTCTTTTCTCTTTTCTATTATAATTTTCTTTTATTTGGAAGTGTAAATACAAGATTAAAAAAAACAAAAGCAAAGACAAAAACAGGGTGACACATAACAATACATGCCATGCAATTTTTCAGAACTAGAATAACTGATCAACAGTGATTGACATATTATCTACTTTTGTCATCAAATCTTTTCCTCAGATTAACAGATATTGTTATACAAGATAGGTCATAGGATTGAATATTACCACATGTTTTCAAGAAGTCTTAAATTTTTGTTGTGATCTCTCATTTTCTCTTACTACCTTTTTAAAAAAATTACTTTAGAGAGAGTATAGCAATAATTGATATGACATTAGAAACAGTACACATTCAAGGGCTAGCCAATAGCTCAGTGGATTAAAGTCTTCAAGCAGGTGCAGAGGTTGGGGGCTTGATCCCAAGGCAATTGAGACTGGGCGTGGTGGCACGCGCCTGTGATCCCAGCTCTAGGGAAACTGTAAGCAAGTAGATCACTACAAGTCCAATCTAGTACTGAGGCTCTGAACATCCTGTAGACCCTTCCCTAAAATACAAAAATACAAAATAAATAAATAAATAAACAAACAAACAAATAAAAAAGAAACAGTGCAAAATTAGAAGACCAAAATGACAGGTATTTCAAGCATGGTTTTAGTATCACAGGTTGCTGTCCTCAATGTAGTTGCTTAGCTCCATTCTCTTTCCTTTTCTCTGTCTTATCTGCTTGCTTAATATACCTTCCAGCAAGATGCAGCTAGAAGCCCTGGCTAGATGTTGGCTCCATGCTTTCAGACTTCCCAGACTCCAGAACCACAAGCCAAATAAATTTCTACTGTTTGTAAATTACCGATTTGCAGCTATTCTTTTACAGCCGCAAAAATGGTCTAAGACATCCTGCCTGTATTTACATTTTAATCTCTTACGAGGCCCAGCTTTTCAATGTACATTTACATTTAAGTGTACACTGAATTAGAGTGGCCATCTTATGCTTTTGGTCTTTTCACCAATTATCCTTGTGACCAGACTGTATTTGTTTGCCTCATTTCTTTTGAGATTCTATTACATATGATTCAGCAAGCATTGTCCTCTGGAAGCTTGCTTTCTTTTCTTTTTTTCTTTCTTTCTTTCTTTCTTTCTTTCTTTCTTTCTTTCTTTCTTTCTTTCTTTTTCTTTCTTTTTTTTTTTGTATTTTTAGGGAAGAGTCTACAGGGTCTCACTACTAGATTGAACTCGTAGTGATCCATCTGTTTACAGCCTCCCAAGAGCTGGGATTCCAGACCTGAGCCACCAAGCCCAGTCTCACTTGCCATCTCAGTTTGCCTCAGGGGCAGGACCGGCAAAGCAGGCCTGGGCATCAAACCCTTGAGCACTGTGTCTGCTTGCAGGCGCTTTAACCCACTGAGCTTCCTCTGGAAGCTTTCAAGTACATCTGGCTTAGTTGTATTGTGTGCCATATAGTAATGTGTGCCTGCTTGTTTCTTTGAGGGTGACATTTTCTAAATTATTTTATATCTAAGTTTCCTGTGGAAAAGGAAGATTTTTCAGTCTTCAGTGTGTGCTCAGAAATTACCTAAATGTACAAGAAATAGATATGGATATTATCATAGAAAGCGAGAGAGAAAAGGAGATGGAAAAAGAAATTAGTAACAAGAGATGTGTTTGAAAATTATTCTAAGGATGGGAAAAGAATACTAAAATCAAGACAACAGAGACTACATGTTGAAGTGTTCAGTTCCACCTCATGCATCCTGAGAATGCCGACAAATACTGCACAATTCTACGAGCTTCACACTTTCACTCTGGGAAGCAGAAATGACGATAGGTGTTCAAGATCCTACCTCAGGTATAACGATGGTCATAATTCATTGTGCTCACATTTAAGCTTCCTATTTTTAAAATACAGAGTATATTTTAATATTTGAAAATATAGCACAAGCAAAATTAAAATAGCTAATGCAAATAACTAATGTGAATTGCTAATGCAAATATTTAACACATATAACGTATCTGTGAATAAAAGTTCATTTAATTTTATGGTGGTAAACACATTTAATGTGAGATTGGTTTTCTAAATAAATTACAAAGTTTGTATAACAATGCTAATTATTATAGGTTCAATGCTGTCCAGTAGATCTCCAACAAATATTAGTCCTGCTTAACAGAATCTTTATGCTCACTGATCACTAACTGGTCACTTGTCCTCTCCCAATCTCTGGAAATCACCATTTTACCCTTTGACTCCATGAATTCAACACCTTATGTAATGAAAGGCATGCAGTATTTGTCTTCTCATGAGTGGCTTATTTCACTTAGCTTAATGGGTTTAAGGTTTATCCAGGCTGCTGTATATTAAAACAACTGAATGTGCCTATCGTTCTGTATATGAATTTACATCCAAATTATATCAGTAGTATAACTTCTTTTTAGCAAAATTCTCTCGCTAATGAGATTATTATGTGGCTTGAAAGATATTGTACAGAGCACTGTTGCCAATTTCATTAATACATACGATTTCATCAATTCTTAATTGCGTTCCTTTTTCCATCTCCTGATTATGGTTTGGTGGATGCTTGCTGTATATATCCGAAGGCAATAGCACATATATTTTTACAACTTCAAGACCTACTCAGGCTTGCTGAATTAGCCCAAAATATCAGTGACCTACAACTACAAATATGCATTTTTCTCATGTCGGGTGAAGTTGTTGACAGTTTGTCTGTGCACCATTTTTCTTCACTTGAGAAAGAAAAGGAATTACTCCAGTCTGTGACATGCTGTCTTCTGGAGGATTAAAAATGAAAAATAAAACAACAGAGTTGTATGAAACCTACTCTGGCTTGTAGAGCTTCTACTTAGAAGTGACAGACTGTCACATCATTCACCAAGAAAAACCATAGAGCCGTGTCAATAGTGTGGATGAGTGTATGTTCCTGAGTTGTTCTGAGGGAAAATAGAGTAGATCCATTGCAAACAAATGAAGGCTGATCCTCTGCCAGGAAATGGAATAGAAAGTAACTGGAAAGGAACATGTATGATAACAGAAGTAGTCTGGTAACTATTTTTGTTTGATTTACTGTGTAAAATCTCACTAATCTGCTATTTTGGTATTCTCAGAATAAGTCCCAGAGTTTAGAGAAGTTCTGGATTTTTCTGTGCCTTCTTCATTCCAATCAACTGTGTGACCTGGAGACTCTGCTGAAGTGCCCAGTTCCTCTTAGTTACTTTAGCTTGGCAAAATTGCACAAATGAGATGTCCTTCATGTTTTAGTTCTTTCAGTGGAAATTAACCCTCCCATTGCACCCCTAAGACTATGACGAAGCTACTCACGTAACATCTATCACATATTTAACAGCTGTCTTCATGAAGCTCAACCTATTCTCACTCCCCTTGTTGGTATCTTTCTTTCTTGTGTCAAAAACTCACCTGGAATAAAAATAGTACTCCAGCATGTGCTCAGACCACTGCAATGCCCCTTTTGCAATCTCCTATTCCTTACCATTATTAAACGTACATATGTGTCTGTAATCTTCAGGACAAAAGAATTTTTTGTTGTTGTTTAGATTAGGACTATTTCAATTTGGCATTAGTAGTTGTATCTCTCTTCTTCACCTGAGACTTTCTACAAATGAGTTGTTCCTCCTTGTCCTTGCTCAAGTGATGGATACCACCTAAAGACTGACATGTACTTAATATAATGAAAAGAATACTGCTAAAATTTCACCCTCTCTGAAGTAAGGTGTTAAAAAAAGTCATACTTTAATAATTTATCATTTCTGAATATATTTGTTTTAATTTACTGGATTCATGTTAATCTTAGAAAAGGCTGTCATTCTCATTATGTAAAGTGTAACTTGAGCTGACAGTTTCTGTACAGAAATATTGTCATAGGTGGATCCACTAAGTACTGAGGACATAAAAATGTACACTATCTCGGAGCACAGCTCTCTCTCTTCATTAAGCTCTCTCTTTGTCTTCCTCCAATTTTTCACCACCAACCTACTTGAAAGGGATTCAGTATTTTCACTTCATCAGCTCCCACTCATATTTTAAATTATTAATATCCAGTTTCACACACTGCTCTTGGGACTCTCATCAATAATTATCTGAGATTTGGTTGATAAATTGGAAGGCACAGCTTATTTTATCTGACATCTACTGGTTTAACTGAAGTTACCCTCACATCTATGCTGTTGCCTCTGCCGTTTACATACTTGCAGATCTATTTTCTACCTCGGAACATATCCGCGGGCACATCCAGCTAGCCCCGAGAGCTACACAAATGTAGGTGGGATGTCCTGTGTCCTTCACACGCCTCGCTTCCTGTATTTTCTGTCAGTGTCAGTGGCATTACCATCTGATTAGTTTTTAAAATTAGACATTCTAGAGTCAATTCGACCATTTCTTATTCTAACTAAAAGCTGGTTACCAGCTCAGGTACAGTTTACCTGGTCTATTTAATGTTGTCTTCTTTCCTGTTACCACCTGTGTCTTCATTTTCATTATTACCTATTTAGAGTTTTAGAATAGTCTCTCTGACATGAGTATCTTCCCACACAGAGCCATCAAATTTGTTATATTGAGAAGCAACTGCTTCAGCCTTAAAAAGCAAAATCCTCATTTCCACAAAATAAAATCTAAACTCCTTATATTAATATACATTTCAGTATGACTCCTGCCTGTTTTCCACTTAAAAATGCCTTGTAAACATTCTATTTATCTGCTCCATTGAATTTCAAGGTTACCATCTCCCTTTGTAATTTTTTGTCTCTTGTTCTTTGTTTTTCATAACACTGAACCCACTTCTTCTACCAAATGTTTCTGTAATCCAATTTAAATATCTGCTCATTAGGGGCAGTCAAATAGCTCAGCAGATTAAAGTGCCTGCAAGCAGGCACAGGGGCCAGAAGTTCAATCCCTGGGCCTGCCGTGCCAGCCTTGCCCCAGGGGCATGCTGAGATGGCAATTAAGACTGGGCATGTTGGTGTATGCCTGTAATCCCAGCTCTTGGGAGGCTGTAAACAGGCAGATCACTAGGAGTCCAATCTAATAGTGAGACCCTGAACACCCTGTAGACCCTTCCCTAAAATTAACAAACAAACAAACAAACAAACAAACAACCCCCGCAGTGAGTGCTGCTGCTG
>NW_004524733.1:4188308-4195131 GCF_000260255.1 Octodon degus
TTTAAATGATGTCAAACATTTGCACATAATTTAAAGAATGATTATATGAAGAAACAATATGATGTTTTTATATTTTATAAACTTTTATTGCATTTAAATATAAAATTGTCTATATAATTTTCTATAAAACTTAATGACAAACCCCACATATCCCCACATAGTATTTATTTCCATTTCACGTGTCATATAACTACATACTTCATTTGTCTGCCATATTGATATAATCCCTCAGGTATACTTTATCTTTTCTATATCTAATCTGTAAAATGCAGATATTAGAATAAGTGTATTTCCACTACCCTCTAACATATTGACTTTTTATCATATTATCTGAATTAATAATCTATTTATAAGACAAATGCCAAATCAAAATTATACTGAATTCAATATAAGATTACTAAAAAAATTACCTCTTGGTAATCTTCAATACATTTTAAGGAATCAGAATTACTCAAGCTTAACTAGGGAGTGTGCTTGTTAGGAATAATAAAAGATACTTCAGAGCCAGGAATACAGTTCAGGCTATAAGTGCCTGGACTGACAAGTGCAAGGACATGGATTCAATCCCCAGTACAAAAAAGGAGAAGATACTTCACAAAATGAAAGAAAGGTGAGTGAATATACTGTACTTGACTCTGTAGTTACATAACTTCGATAATCTTTAGGATGTCTATTTCCTGTCTTTATGTCTGTTTCAACTATTATGCATAAACAAAGTTCCTACAGATGACTTTTCACAACACAAAACCCACATCACCCCACAAACAAGTAGTTGTCATAAGAGAGACATTTTTAGTGTACAAAATAGAAGACCCTATGGAAAAGATATTTCCCAGTCTGATTTGATAAACATAGTTTTTCTTGTCTGATTGTTATGGTTGCAAGATCCTGGATACACCCAGAAGGTACATGGAATTGCCTCACACAGTCCTCAGAAAAGAGAGCAAACTTCTATTAATAGATACCTGAAGATGCCTAGAAACAGCTTCCAGGCAACTCTGTCACCAGGAGACTGCTTTTGACTAGGAATATGTCTCACGTATGTTAGATTAAAAATATAAGCTGGGTATGATGGCAGATTTCTCTTACCCCAGCACTCAGGAGGGTTAGGCAAGAGGATTGCTGCAAATTCAAGACCAGCATGAGCTACAAAGTGAGATCAAGGCCAGTCTGAACTGCATAGCAGCACCCCATTTCAAAAAGACAAAAAAAATTCATAATAAAATAATAATTTTCCTCAAAAGTTATTAGTAAGTTCTTATTTTATAATACTTCTCAATTATCTGTATTGAAATGTCAAAATATTTCATTTCAGCCATTCCTGAAAACATGAGCATTATAAAATTTGTACTTCTATTACAGATAATAAATAAAACCAAATGCAATATGAAATTTAAGACCACTATTACGTAATCATGTTACTTTTCCTATCAACTATGACAAAATCTGGATGAAAATTCTTCAAAAAAATCACAACAGCATTTACAAAAATTAACATCAAAATGTTTCTTATTCACAGATTTTCATAATGTATATCACAAGAAAAGTAGTGAAACATTTTACTATGGATTAAGCTATTCATCAAAAATAGTGCTTTAATGAACTAAGATATTCCATAAGAACTTCAAAAGAAGTAAAAGTACAAAGCCTAGGAAACTGTTGATTGGAAGGAATGTATACAAGCTAACAGTTTATATAATCTTAACGATATTTGAAACAAAAATAAACTATAATGTTAAATACCTCACTAATTTAAAATGTTAGCATACAGGTTATTTTTACAAAATTATTCATACATGCTTACAGTATGTAATGAACACATTCATCATGAGGAATTGGTGCATCTATGGAACATGTCTAATTCCTTTTTCTTTTCCTATTCCTAACCCCCTCCTCTCCACCCTCCACCTCTTGTTGCCTTCCTATTTGCAAAAGATTTCCTTATTTATCTGTATTTTATTCTTATCACAGGCAGGATGAGCACACTACTAATGTTAACACAAAATATAATTTATCATTTAAAATAATGGCTTATAAAAATAAAATATATTCAAATAGAAGTTTTTAGAAGGTTTAACTTGTTAACAGTTCACAATATACTGCATATGGCAATATGCAAACTTTGGTTCTAAAATAAATCGTCAGCATATTGAAATGCAGCAAGTTTGCCCTCACAGAGTATAGTATTAGATTAGATGCCTGCTTTTCTAATAAATACTTAGGTATTGTCAGATATGCTTGTCAAATACCATACTTGTGAGTAAAAAGGCATATACATCAAATGAATAGTTGATGTCTATAATGAATGCAGTGATAGCTACTGTCTAGTAAAATTATAACCCAACTGTTATTTTACAATTTCAGGAAGTAACATAGCTCATAATAGCTGTAATTTACATGCAAACAGGCACAACTGTGTTATTTTACTACCAATTATAGTTTTAAATGTATCTCCAAGTCACTGTCTACATCTGAAAATGCAATTAATACAGAGGCTTGAAGAGCACAAACTGGCTCTCCATGTGATAATATGCTAACAAAATTGAGTTTTTATAGCAAGAAATGAGTAAATATTTATTAGAATCTTGATAATAAAATTACAATCAAGAATGGATAGGATATCTGCTGTCATGGACATAAGAATTTGTCTTAAAAAGGAAAAGGAAAAAGAGTCATAAGGAATACAATCTATTAAGCTCCTAATCATTACAAAATTGTACTTTTATATTTTCTAGCTATTAAAGTAAAAACATTCATTCGATGAATAAGTAGGGCGCTACATGTTTTGCATGCTACATATATGAATCACTCAGAATTCTCTTCCCATTGAGATTATAGTCAACGATTGGAGAAAATATTTGATAAAATGTATAAAATATTTGACATTTACTTGTTAGCACAGACCATATACATATGGCATCTATATGAAAAACCAGTGTGTACATCCATGTTGCTCTATGACTAATATATTCTATTTTAGATCAAAGGCTTTGTAAACATTAGCCAAATTTATTTGTAATGCAATTTTATTTTGCAGTCATGAAGAATAACAATGTCTTTGAGGCATTAGTTCTATTAGCAAAAAAATAAAGTTATAAATTATTTCATAATGCCAATTTTTAATTGATGAGATGCCTAAGAAAACCATTAGAGCTAATTTTAATAGTAGTTGAGTTGTCACCTCTAATTCATGAAATTCAAGCAAAACAAAGGGACTTACATGAGCAAAAAAGTGAAACAGACACTTCTTAGGCAAGTGCAGGGACCCCGGGGTTCAACCCTCTGCACCCCATGCCTCACTGGCTCAGCCTCCAAGTACACTGAGCCTGGGTGTGGTGGCACACGCCTGTAATCCCAGCACTGGGGAAGCTGAAAACAGGAGGATGACTATGAGTCTGAGGTGTGTAGGGAGACCCTGTTCCAAATACATAACACAAAAGTGAAATAGATATAATTTATAAATGTAATTCAGTATAAAAATAATATTGAAGGAAATATTTTACATGTGTATGCAAATAAAGACAATTTCTTCAAAATTTAATGAATGAAAATAGCATAGGATTTAAAAACCTTTTCCAAAGAAAATGTAATAAAAAAGGCATAAATATTGAAAAAGTAAAGAGTAAACTCTTATATCAGACATGATTATCTATTTGCAACATCTCAAAGAATTGAAAGAGAGATTAAATGATCTTTATTTCCATACTTAATTATCTGTTTATAAAACACCAAAGGACCAGCATAAAAACTACTATAGCTGATAAATAAACTCAGTAAAGCTTCCAGAACACAAGGTAAATAGATGAACAGGTACTTATTTCTATAAACTCAAAATGAGAAACTGCCAATTGAATTTTAATAGCGCTATTAGTACTGTTAATATATGCAAGATCTATGCTGTTAAGTACAAGGAGAGCCACATACATGTGGCAGCAGATGTTTTGGAGAAATTTACAAAGGAAAAAAGAAGTGGAATCTACAATTTTCTTGAAATTGCTTGTGTTGTACATATAATTCATAAATATTCCCAAAACAACTACATTAGTCAAATATATTATAAGCTTACTTTTCAAAAGTATATATATATATAGATAGATAGATAGATAGATAGATAGATAGATAGATAGATATATCTATATCTATATCTATATCTATATCTATATCTATATCTATATCTATATATATATATATATATATATATATATGCTGGTTATCAGTTATCATAACCAAATTTGGTGATGAAGATGACATTTAACACAAAAATATGTCAGCGTTTGTTGTACTCTGTTGCTTGTTTTAATTAGTTGGAAATGAAAAATACAGTACATATAAATCATACATTTTAACTTTTATTTAGTGCATTCTCTAAGCTTTGTTTTATGTGTAATTTTCAATAATTTTGGAAATCTGCAATCAAATTATTCAGCAGCTCTATCTTTAAAGTATTTTCACTCATGAAATTGCTTCCAATTTCATTTTGGGAGAAAATTGATGAAACACATGGAAGTCATCACTTTGATGTTATGAAAGTAATTAAAATACTAAATGGAGTCTCCAATCTGGTACAAAATTGATGATTTAATATTTTCAGTTTTACTTATATATAATTAATGAATAAAATTATATATATTTAAAGTGTATAGTGTTAGATTGTAGTATACACATACACCATGAGACAATTCCTACGAATTACTGAACATACTCCTCACCTCACAGGGTATTGTCTCATTGTATTTTGTATGTGTATAGTAAAAACAGTTGATATCAACTTCCTAGGTAAATTTAATGCATAAGAAAATAACTGTATTATTTACTGCTATTGCCATGTTATATATCAGTTGTCCAGCACTTTTTATCCTGTGTACCTAAAACTTGGTTCCCTCTGACTTGCATTTCATTGTTTCCTTTGTCCCAAATCCTAGCAGCAACCTTTCTAATCTACTAATTCAGCTTTTCTTTCTTGTTTTTAAAGAATACAAAACAGTGATAGAAAAAAAAAAAGCAGCACTAGAAATGATACAAAGTTTCACTAAACAAAGCAATAGGAATTCAGCGATGGTTGCTGTATTGCCTGATGTTATCTTCAAGTTAATTGTTTAGGTTACCAAATAGAAACATGCAAGATTGTTTTAAATAAAAAAAAGCAGTAACAAAAATGTTGGAAGAAATTCAAAATAATACAAAATAATAAAAATAAAAAATTAAGCATTAACTACTCCTTTCAAAAGAGAAGGAGAAATTGACAGTAAATTATCCAAAGAATTCTGCATATATACCTAAATATACCTTTTTAATGCCATATATAAATAAGATCATGTGATATTTGTCTTTCTGTACCTGGTTTATTAGCCCAATATGCTCCACATTTATGCATGTATAGATACATGGACATTTTATCCACCCCTCAATGCATTAGTGGACACTTTAGTTCCATTCCTTGCTATTGTTAGTGTTACTGCAATGAAAATGAATCATAGAAGTTTCAAAGTAGATTTTACTGTCTTCATGTTTATGTCCAGTACTGTGACCACTGGGTCTTTCTGACACAGTCCACACATGGTTTGGGTAGGGCTTTAAAGTGGTCACATGTTAGGAGCTTTTATGCCACCCTTTAACACATTATCATTCCTTTACACTTAAATATATCGTCTTTCTTTCTGAACGAACCTTTATTTGATCAATATAACTTAGCAACAGTTATTTTCATCACACACTCAACAAATATTTCAGGACACATTATATAACTGACAATATTTTAGAACACAGAGGTGCACCACTAATCTTGGAAGACTAGTACTCACTCACATGTCCCCTAGAAAACCTCCACTGCAGTAATATGACAAGGATGTTAAATGAAGGCCGGTGGTCATCACCTGAATGTCAGTCTTAAAAGTTGTGATGGATTCATTGGATATCATCTTCACAATAGGCATTAGTTGAACATATAAAACACATCAATATTCTAGACAGAGACAGTGAAAAAGCAAATGGTAGAATGATACAGCTGAATCAGTGGGTAGTGCACAGTGCTGCAAAATAAATCTAGTCAGAAAAGCTGGTGAGTACTTGTGTGGCAGAATGTAAATTTTTCTCATCAAAACGTCTCAGGTAGAGACGCACAGGATCAAGCTTGCATTTTGAAAAGATAACTATTTGTGAAGAGTTTGTATGCTACATAGCACGTATACATGGCTACCTCGGGAAGGCCAGCAGGGTGTGAGCACAGTCTCTGCTGATGTGGAAAGATGGTGTGATTTGAAAGCTCAAATTATAATTAAGAAAACCATACAGTGAAATGAGAGTTGGGGCCAGGGAGATGGCTCAGTGGAGTAAGCGATTCCCTGGCAAGCGCAAGGGCCTGAGTTCAATCCCTGGGTCCGGAAAAAAAAGAAAGAAAGAAAAAAAGAAATAAGAGTTGGTAGCTGAAATATGTCACGGGTGTCTGCATGTTTCCAAATTCTCATCTGGAGGACTATTTGTATCATTTGATAACACGGAGAATATGAGTAGAATGTCAGAGAGATGACTTGCTCGGATATTTCCGAGAAATAACCAGATGGAAATACTAACCCAGCAGATAATATGATAAGTGCATCTGCAGCTCAAAGCAGAGATCTGGAATGGATATAGAGTTGGGTTCTGTTTTCTTTGCTTGCTTGTTTTATTTTTTATTTATTTATTTTTATCTGATTCTCTGGTCATCTGCTTAGAAGTATGGACTAGAACTGTGACTGAGAGCATGCTTGGAAGAGAGGTTAGAAGAATTTCTCTACACTGGTAGTAGTAATCTTTTGAATCATTTTATTTGTTCATATGATTGGGG
>NW_004524733.1:4195231-4197510 GCF_000260255.1 Octodon degus
TTTATGTCAATGTTTATCAGTTTCTATAAGAGAAATGCAAAGATATTTTAACCGTTGTTCAGTCCCAACAATTAAATGTTGCACTAAAATTTTCTTTTTGAAAAAAATCATTTCTATTTTTCCTCCCATTTGTCTCTACTTCTGAAACATCACAATTTGTTATTGGTAACTCTCACTTACAATTGTAAAATAATTCTGTCTCCAACTCTTTTCAATTCAGTTTGTTCCATATTAAATTTATACATCTCATGATGAGGTTCGATCCAGTTCAACTCTACTTTTAAATTTTTTCTTTTAGTTTTGGTTTCTTGAGATAGGGTCTCACCACATAGCCCAGACTGGCCACCAACTTGCAGTGATCTTTTGCCTCAGCTTACAGAGTGCTGGGATTACAGAGATGCACCATCATATCAACCTATGCAACTCTCTCAAGAAGACAGGTGTTCTTTTCAGTATTTTCTCATAGTATGCAGTTAAAGATGAAGTATTGTTAATGTACGCTGCTGCTTCTAGAACTTTCCTCCCCTCTGTCACTTTAGAACTCTAGCTGTATTCCACTTCATGTTGCAAATTATACTTGATCACACACTTACCTATTTGCTGCTCCTACAGACAATCAAGTTGCTCACATTCTTTTCTTTTTACAGATTTAGCTTCAGTTTGACTGTCATTAGTGAAAAACTGTTCATAAAATATTTTAGTTATTTTATTATTAACACAGTTGGTTCTTCTAATTCCTGAGCCCCTAGGCCCTTGACAGTCACAACTTTAAGGAAGTTTTTCTATCTTCTTTCTGCCTTAACAACTTATCCTAGACCATGCAATTATTAACTGAAAATGCAATGCTTTCATTCCAATTAATCTCATTTAAAAATAAATGTGTTCACCACTTTATACTTATTTGCCATTTATAGAAAAAAATCAGTAATTTACTGAACTTTTATATATCCCAAAGCAAGTTTCAGTATTATAAACATGTTGCATTCATGTGATCTATTTTAACACATTTTTATTATTAGTGTTGACATTTTTTCACATTTCTTTAGTTTTTTCCCAAAAACTGTCCCATTTTGTTTTCTTACACGATCCTATCCAAATATATACTAATATATATTTAGTAGTCATGTTTTGTTGGTTAAATATCCAACATTTTTACTACCATAAGTTCATAGACTATCTCATTATTTTATATTTCTATAAACAAAAAAAAATGTTACCTTAACAAGATCTCAGCTCCATTAATTACGCCAGATTTTCTTTGTGACAGCCACATTCTTATTGTTGGCTGTATTAAATTTTGTACTATGTAACTAAAATTATGTTTCCATTCAGACTTGCAAATCCTTTGCTTTTTCACATGTTTTTGCAAGAAAACAAGATGTCACCACTGTAATCATGTCTTGTCACCTAATCACACCACTGAAGCTTAGACATTTATCAATATGGAAGCTGTAATAGGGTTGGTGAATTCAATAGTGAGTCTTTATTACTATTCATCTTATTTCTCATACCTAGAGCTTCCGATTCTCCTTACTATCTCTTTCCCCTTAAAATGCTCACTGGAATTAATATCTAAAATATCTTAAAACTTTCACTCCTTTTTCAGTGTGCTGACATAAATCTAATTTGCATTTTTACAGGGTCTCTAGCCATAGATGTTGAATTCCGCAGGGTTCTGTCTTTTCAACTATATGAATTGGTCATCACCTGATGACTTTATGAAGACTCATAGTATCAACTTGGATGGAGAACTCTCAAGCATATATACATCTATCTCATTTCCCCCAAATTCCAACTTAATATGATTTATAATCTCTTAAATATTTTGCATGGGTATTTAACAGACAATTCATACTGTTACAATTAAATTCCTACACAAAAACTGTCTTACAAAAATACAGATGTGCATTTATAAGAACATATACATACATATGAACTGTTTCTTTGTTTATTGTCAGTGCTAAAAAGTATTTTAATTTTTTTGTTCTTTTACTTTCCTTTTTCTCTTTTCTTTTCACATTCGAAATAAGATCTAGCAAAAGTTAATGAATGCTAAATATTCAAAATGCCAACAAAATTTAACCTTTTCATCTTCCACTGTGACTTTCAAATATTGCCTGGATTACTAATCACCTCAGTCTGGCTTGTATGATATAGTCTGCCTGAATCTTAAATGATAAATTATGTCACATTACTACTCTTTAATTACTTCAATTTTTTTTACCATTTATGTTAATGTAAGAACTAAATTATTTATTTATTTATTTATTTATTTATTT
>NW_004524733.1:4197610-4198815 GCF_000260255.1 Octodon degus
ATTTAATCTCGATTAAATTGTCTTACAAAAAATCTCTTTCTTAGCATTAAAATAACATTTGGTTTCAGTTCTCAATGACTTTCAAATTGGTGGAAGTTTTAAGTATTTATTCTATGATTGTCTCTTTATAGAAAAACTATTATTCCACCTTCATTATTAATGCTTTAATTCTGTGCAAACTTCACATAAATAACTGGAATGATTTAGTGTTATTCAAATTATTATATCAATATTTTGAGAAAAGCTTACTTTACTCAAAATGTATCCATCACTCAAGAACATTTTTTCTGTTTTTCTTAGGCTTAAATACTATGATCATAATTAAACATACAAATCTCTCTAGATATATCCAATCTGCCTCCTATAATTACATATCTGCATATTTCTAAGTTCTTATGATGTGAGACAGATTATAAATGAAATAATTTCAAATGAGTCATTCCAAATTGATTTATGTTACACTGAACCGCCTATTATAATGTTCACTTTCTAGAAAAGCACTTTTAATTCATAATAAAATTAAGAATGAAGAAGCAAAAAGGCAAAATTCATCATTATGACTTAGAAAACTAAGTGAGAAAGTTGGGTAGCAGTATTCTAATTTTTATTTAGTCTAATACTTTAAGATTACTTTATCAATTTA
Source organism: Octodon degus (assembly GCF_000260255.1). Lineage (NCBI taxonomy): Eukaryota > Metazoa > Chordata > Mammalia > Rodentia > Octodontidae > Octodon > Octodon degus. Next base: position 4,198,254 of record NW_004524733.1, read on the forward strand.
TACCTATGGGATATCTTGAATATAAATGTTTTTAATCATTAAATAAATTTCTCTAGTACATATAGAATTAGTCTTATTTTCTCAAAATTCAATTTTTGTTACAAAATGTTTTATGTTTTAATGAAATTGTCAGAAATAATTACAAAGATTTTCTTTTTTTCCTGTATTTTAGGGAAGGATCTACAGGGTATTTAGGATCTCACTACTGGATTGCACTCATAGTGATTCTCCTAGTTACAGCCTCCCAAGTGCTGGGATTACAGGCACACGCCACCATGCCGAGTCTCAATCACCTTCTCAGGACACCTCGGGTATAGGGCCAGCACAGCAGGCCCAGGGATCAAACCCCTGCCTCCTGCTATAAGCGTTTTCAATAACATTTTTTGTTAAATAACTGCTTGTGTCAGTTGTCTATTGTATTGTAAAAGTATAATCCAAAAAGATACCAATTAATGTCAAATCATCCCAAATTAAACAGGATATGGCCTATTTTAAAATTAAACAGGATATGATCTATTTCTAATATTATAAAAATCAGTCAGTATTTTTGGATGGATTTTCT
>NW_004524733.1:4198915-4205482 GCF_000260255.1 Octodon degus
GGGAATACAGGCGTGCACCACCATGCCAGGGTTCCCTGGCCAGCACCGCATACCTAAGGTTCAGGGGCCAGCACTGCGTGTGGCTCCAAGGATCGAGCCCTGGCCTTTGCACTTGCCAGGTGGGCACTTAGACCACTGAGCTTTCTCCCCATATCTGAAAACTAAATTTTAACAAAGAATTACACAAATTCTTACATTGTGATTATCCATCTTCTGTTTTTCATGTGCTTTTATTAAGTCTTTTAACTAATCTCATCTAATCACACTAAATTCTTTTATTTCCAAGCCCAAATACTTGATGTTTCTAGCATCAGGAACCTCTACAAATATTTGCAAGACATACTCTCACTAATATAAGTCCAAATGACTCTTAGTTTGCACTATGTTACATTTTACCACAGTAGTCACAAAACTTCTCGGATCTTTTTCAAATCCAGATGTGGGTCCTTTCGATACAGAGACCCATAAAGCAACATACAAATTACATGTTTCTTCACTACATGTCCTACCCAAGACAAAGATTACAGGTTTAAAGGCTCCAATTAAAAATGCAACAAAGAGGCAGAAATAGAAGTTAGTACTACATGATAGTTCTGAAACCTTACTGGACCAAATTTGTAAATTGCCTTGCAATGGGTCCAAATTTACGTAGACTTGCTATCCTTCAGTAACTGTATGTTCTTCTGTCTTACTATATATCAAAGTCTATTCATTTATGTTCTTGACACCAATGGTATTTCATCTTTTGTCACATCTGAAGAGAATAAAGGGAAATGTGACCTGGGAAATTTAGTAACTCTCTAAACATACTTGTTGAAAGTACAATTTTAATATCTTCAAAAAAAGTCTAAGCATCTTTTAACCTTAGTTTCTATTGCTAAAGCCAATACAACTTAATAGTTTTGTTTTGTCTTATTCATCCTGTTTTGATTATTTTGTTTTATATGACAAGTTATGTTTACAACTCCCCCTTCTCTCTCTCCTCTGTTCCATCTATCTCTCTTGATTTGAGTAATAATTTGAGGGCTTTTAGGCTTCATGCCATGAGACAGTGTCTATATTCTTCTAAAATCAAGTATGCCTGATTGAAAGAGTAACTTTATGAACACTTTAAATTTGATTTACATCCTAACGTCATGACAGAAATCTGAATTTTAAACTAATTTTAGAGTCTTTTCATATATTGAAATTTAATGGGCACATTTTCACTTGGTAAAAAACAGTTCATTTTCCAACTCAGAAAATTCTACCTCTCTAAAATCTCTCTATTCACTCAAAATATTCTTAGCAAACCAACCAGTGATATTCTGAAACTATTCCCTTTGCAATTATTTTAACAGGCATGGTTGCCAAACAGAAAACAAATGTCATTAATATTTGGACTAAAAATTTTGTTACCCCAGTGCCACAAGTATATCTTATACTTCTAGGTGGATGCATGTGCCAATTATATCCAATTTTCCCAATACAATAAATGTTGCTATTTTAATACACTTTTAAGTATTTGCTTACTGAAGCCCTGATACAAGACCAATGATACATAGTTAAGTGTGTTGTAAAACAGCAACACCCCAACTCCAGGGACATGTTTCTATTAATCACAGCTTTATATACCTCAATCTAAATTTCTCAAAGACTTATGAAGTAGACATTTATTCATATGTTTATGAGTATACCCAAAAGGAAGTTTCACTACAGTCAGAAAAGTACTGATTAAATTTAGATATGCTTAGGGCAAGGCTGCAAGTTGGATCAGGCCGATCCCACTTGTCTGTTACTTGTGGAATAACAGCTATGCAAGGGCATGCTCCTTCTATGACACACACCAGGAAAGCAAATTGAGCTATGAAACACATTTACAGATTGGTTGGAGTTATATACAGTGCACAATGTGCTAGACAAAGCAAATTCGATGGCAGAGCCAAATCATAGAACAGCAAAATAGATTCTCCCCTGAGCAAGGGTACTTCAAAGCTATAAGGGAAATAATCTGAATGTACAGTCTGACTTCCAGCAATAAGGTACTGAGGACTAAGTTTGAGTATACCAAATCTCCACTTCATTGAAATTACTGTAAGTGCCACATCTGAATTGAGCATTTCTATAGTTCTTTTTAAATGAATGTAAATTGTGGATATGCAGAATCATGACATGTAATAGGTGAATTTTCTATCCTTGTCCTTGAGTCTAAAATTGAATTTTATTTGTTGTTATACATTAATTGTTCCCAAATAACATAATACACTTTACTTTTAAACTTATGTGTTTCCAGTCTATCTTTTTTATTTGCACTACATTTCAAAAAATTATTCATTTTAATAAGAAAAAAATATAATAGTTTCAAAACAGACTAGTAGGAGAGATACAATAATTAATACGTTGCAAATTGCTACATTGGGAGTGGTTATTCAGAGGACAGGATGCAAACATGATATCTTGTATAAACAATATTAGTACAAACCCTTCTTCTCATTGAACTAAGAGAAAATAGTTGTATATCTATCCTAACTATCTTGTATATACATATATACTTTCTTTCCCTACAAAGCAGTCCTTTATTTATATTCCCTTTTGTTTTGGTTTGTCAGAAATGGGTGCTCCATTGCTGTTAGAGAAGCTGTATTTGGAGAAGTCTTTAAAGAATCATTTCATACTCAATTCCAGTTCAAATATTGTAGGTACTTGAATTCAGCAAAGTAACCCAATATAGTCCAGTAGTCCATAATAGCAGTGAGTTATGAGCACAACTGCCAATTGTCTGAAGTTGTTGACTTGAGCCTTTTTATAGCTCAGCATATTAATATACCTGTACGTTTTATACCTCATGGTTACACTTTTCTGCTGGATGGTTAAGACCAAGATAAATCAAGAGCTATATAACTAAAAATGTAACTTTTGCTATCTGGTGAGGTCAGTCAAATCCCCTTAGGATTTACTCTGCAATCATGTACAGCACTTGTGGATCTTTTGTCAGTGCCAACTATCTAGATGAGTCACAGCCATTGCTTGAGCAATTTGCTTTCTGTGAAAGACTAAGAGAAATTTTTCTGTCTAGACGACTTTCCTTAGGTACACTATACATCATCAATCAGTTTCCTCTGTGACCCCATGATCTCCTTGATCTGAAAATTTGGGACACCACTTAGTTACAGGATGTCACAGCAGAGATTTTTTTTGGGGGGGATTGAACTCAGGCCCTTGTGCTTGCCAGGGAAGTGCTTATTCTACTGAGCCATTTCCCCGGTCCCACAGCAGAGGTTTTTTATGCCTTAAGTCCTCACTGACCTTGGATAGCTAGGGCCAAAATATTGGCTATCTTTTTAGCCCATCTATCTGTCTAATTTTTGGTCTGCAAACTTTATTTGATAAACATTCAGAAGAGAAGCTTAATGATATTATTATCTTATAACAGAGGCAGTTAAGCTTAACATCATTATCTGTCTGAATATGACATACCTTAGACAAAATTAAACTGCTATTTTCCAACAACCATGGATGTTCTAAAATTTAAATACCTATAGAATATTTTTAAAAATTGCACATTTTATACAGCTATTTAGAAATCAAACCATGTACAACATTGTAGCAATACAGTCCTGCTACATTTTGTTTTTCTTGTCCCTCATTTAATTTTATTACATTTTTTAAACATACATATACTTTTAAAAGAGTATAGCAATTGATATGACACTAGAAGCAGTACATACTTAGAAAGACAAAATGACGGGTATTTTAAGTATGGTTTTAGTATACACATTGATGTCCACAGTGTAGTTGCTTAGTTCACAGATGTAAGCATATAGAGTTAATCAGGGTGATGCTTCTATTTTCAAAGACCTGATGGAAATTTTAGGACCATTGCCTTAACCATCTTGTTTATATGAATGTATGGCTTTTCCCCTACCATATTTCCTGACTTTTCTCCTTTCTCTCTCTTCACTGTTTAATCCTTAAATTCTATCTTTCCATTTAACTGTGTTATACCTTTCAATTTTTGTTTCTTCTTTTGAGTTCTTACACTAAGGAGACTATACAATATTTATATGTGTGTCTGCTTTATTTCACTTATGAGTATAGTTTAAAGTTGCACCCACTTACCTGTGAAGTCTTTCAGTTTATTTTTCTTTATAGTTGAGTAATACTCCGTTGTATAAAAATCCATATCTTTTTCATCCATTCCTCGGGTGATGTGTGTTTTTGTTGTTTCCAAGATTTGGCTATCACAAATTGTGGTGCTATAAACATGGATGCACATATAACACTATGATGCTTTCAGTTCCTCTGGGAAAATCCCCTCTAGGGAGACTGCAGGTATGAATGAGATTTCCAGTCCTAGTTTTTTGAGGAGTCTCCACAATGATTTCCATAATGGTTGCACCAGTCTATATTCCCACCAGCAGTGGAGAAGTTTCCTTTTTCCCCCACAGCCTCTCCAGCATTTGTTGTTGGTTGATTTCTTTATGTTAGCCATTCTTTCTGGGGTGAGATGGTATCTCAATGTTATTTTAATTTGCATTTCTTGAATGGCTAGTGATGTGGAATATTTTTTCATGTTTTCATTTGCCTCTTATATTTCTTTCTCTGAGACGTGTGTGTTCATCTTCGATGCCCATTTTTTGATTGGATCTTTAAATTTTAGGGCCCTAATGTTTTTCAGTTCTTTAGAATTTCTAGATAGAATACCTTTGTCTGATTGCTTCTCAGTTAAGATTTTTTCCAAATATGTGGGTTGTCTTTGCACTCTGCTGGTGATTCCTTTTGATGTGCAGAAAGTTGTCAATAAGAGGAGGTCCCATGGTTAATTCTTTCAACTATTTCCCATGAAGTATGATTTGTGTTCATGAAATGTTTGTCTACCTCTATGATTTCGATATTTCTATCTACTTTCTCTTCCAGGAGATTTAGTGTTTCTGTTTTAATGTGTAGATCTTTTGACTTTAGTTTGCAGTTGCACTACATTTTATTAAAAATATCAAGTCTTAAAACATGAAAAAATTCTGTATCAATGGGGGCAACTTTCAAGGAGGAATAGTATTTAAATACATAAATAAATACAAACCATCACTTGTCAGCTATGTATCCTGTGTGTGTAGCTCTTTATTCATCCTTATTCAATTTAATTTGAATCCAAAATGAGTCTTGTTACATCATATTTATTTTTCATAAAATGCATTTATTTTAATGTGAAAATCTTTATCTGTCATATTCAACCATAAAATAAATATAAGAACAGAATAAATTACCCTGAGATTTTTATTGTTCCTGAGTTACATGGAAGTAAATGTACAACTTTGCACCTGCAAATCATAATTTTTTCCATGGAATCCCTGTTTTGTGAATAATTGAGAACACATACTGACTTGTGAATGTATAATTTGTGACCAGTTAGACCATAAAAGTGAATAATTTGTGGGAGGATTTTAACAGACAAACTCTAACTTCAATTTTTAACAATATTGAAATATATTTCATGAAATTTACCCGTATAAATGTACAGATAATTATTACCACAGAGTTATATAGCCTAACACAGAAAATAATTTTATGGAGTTTTCATCACTCCCAAAAGAATCCTCAATCCCAAAAACAGATATTTTCCAATTATCCTCAATGTGAGTAGGCAACAAACATTTTTTTTCTCCACAGATTTTTCAATTCTGTATGTGAATTACAAACAGAATCATGTAATTTGTTGTCTTCTGTGTATGGCTTTTTCATGTAGAATAACTTTCTAAGTTCCCCCAATTGTTGCATAGAATTTGTATTTTATTGCTACATAATATTTATTTTCTTGGATAGATAAACCAAATATCATAATCTTCCATTAATTGATGTATGTGCTTTTACCAAGATTAAGCTATTATAAATACTGTCTTTTTGAACACTTCTTTTTTAAAATTAATCTTTATTTGTTTGTTTGGTATAGGGTCTTGCTATGCAACTGGGACTTGTAGCAATCCTTCCATCTCAGCCTTCCCAAGGCTGAGGTTACAGATGCATACCTCCATGCCCAGTCTGTGTTACCATGCCAACATGGCATGTAGTACCGGGGGTGAAACCAGGGTCCAGGCGCTTGCCAAGCAGGCTCTTAGATTGTCTCCTCAACCCTGTGAACATGTTTTCACAAGTGTTTTTAGGGATATGTACAACTAGGAAGAATTTTGCTGTAATTTAGAATAACCATCTTTTTAAAATTTGAAAAACTACCAAATTATTAATAGGCACATATTTGTACCTGAGTATTAGTAAAACAGCAATGTAGAAAAATAGTGATAGGAGGAGGGGAGAAAAAAGAAAGGGAAGGAGGACGAGAGGAAGGAAGAAAAGGAAAGGGATAAGGAGAAAGGAAGGGGAGGGAAAGACGGAGGCAGGGAGAGAGAAAGAAAGAGAGACAGAGGGAAGGAGGAAAGGAAAGAAGAAAGGAATAATAGGAAGCAAGGAAGGAAGCAAGGAAGGAAGCAAGGAAGGAAGGAAGGGTTTTTGTTGTTGTTGTTGTTGTTGTTTTTTTCTTTGATTTTAGTTTTTGGCAGAACTGGGGATTGAACTCAGGCCCTTGCACTTTCCAAG
>NW_004524733.1:4205582-4213527 GCF_000260255.1 Octodon degus
ATGAACTAATAGAAAATAGTAGTACTACTGAGCTTTGATATCATACATATATATGTATATATGTATATGTATGTATATATATGTAATTTGCCCCCATCCATGGTTATTTTGACAGAGGGTATCATCAATTTGCTAAATTTCCCTGATTTAACTGAAGCTTTTCATTTTTCTGCCTCAGTCTCTCTGAGGGCTGGAAGTACAGGCCTCTACCACAAACACGGGCTCTTCTTTTAATAGACATAAAAGAATTAAATATTTTCTACCATGACCTTTTTCATGACTGGAATCTCCACAGTCTTCTCTCCTTTCTTTGTATACCAAATAGCTGCTAGCTTGAAGAACAACTGTTCCTATTTTTGAAAACATTTTACTCAAGTGAGGCCCAAGCTAAATCATTAGCTTTTTTTCTTTGGCTAAATGATGGGAGTTGACTCATAGCATTATGAACAAAGTCCTATGTCTCACAGTACTGTGGGTGATTTTCTTTCACACAGTGTGGCCTTTTTCCCCTATCATTCTTCACTGAAAACAATCAGTTTTGATAATCTTTTCAAGATATTAGTTAGGCTGGAGAGGTTGCTTAACGGTCCAAGTTCCTGCCTGATAAGCGCTAGGACCTGTGTTTGATCCCCATCACTGCATGCCGCGTAGGCCACTGAAACCTGGCATGGTGGCACATGCCTGTAATCTCAGTGCTAGGGAGGCTGAGACAAGAAGATCGCAGAGAGGCTCAGCTGCATAGGGAGAACCTGTAATAAATAAATAAACAAATAAATAGATGATTAGAAGAAAGAAATAAGTTCGTTTTGGTGACTCTTAATTTGATCTATGATTGTATTTAACTTCTACTTTTCTGCTTTGAATTCCTTTGACTAAATATTGCTTCTTCTCTTTCTTTTTCTGCTTTGCTTGGTTTGACTTCTGGAGTTTGCTGGATGTTTTTGAGTCAGGTTCTCTTAGAAGTGGTGGTCAAGATGAAATGATACACACAAAGTGTATTCTGAGGAACCAGCTGGGAGGCTTAAGTGAGACGAAATGAGACCAAAGAGAGCTTTCAGGAAAAATGTATACCTGGTTCCTTTAAAAAGAGAGTGGGCTCCAGCTATGCATAAGAGGTGTTTCAGAGCTGAGCATGCTCCAAGCATGTCTCAGCCAAGACGATGAGGATCCTCAGAGCTGATACTGACAGAGTAGAGGACTCACTTACTCTGTGACGATGAGCCAGTCCCATGCCACCACCACGACTCAATGCTGGCTTAAAAAGACCAGGGAGATTGACTTCCAGTGGACAGTGAAGCAGCTGTGAATGTGAGACAACTAGGAGCTGTCTCCTAGAAGCAGTCTCACAGTTACACTCTTGTAGTCAGTGTGCTTGGGAGTGGTTCTTGTGGTCCTCTCCCATGCTGCACTCATCCGTCACGAAAGCACCCCATTGCTCTTTCCAGACATTGCCCAAAAGCCTCCTGTTAATATATCTCATAGGTCTTTTATTCTGAAAAGAAAAATATTAGAATTTACCTGAGGAACTAAGCCCACATAGCTGCAGTCAGTCTGTAAGTCATTTCTCCCTCTTTATTATACATTGCCAGTAACCTTTCCCTCAGGGATTTCCTTTTTATGAGCTCAGTAAGGAGTTCTTGATGGTCTACCTGGTGGGCTGACTCACACTCTCCTCATTAAGGAAAATGAGCCCTTGGTACTCAGCCCTCTCTGGGGCCTGGGCTGTCACAGGACCCATTTACTGCACATGTGAATAATTGAGTCCCAAAGGAGGCAAAAACACTTCCTGAGACTCTCAGGCACTTCTTATTTCCCTGTGTAAAAAACCACACAGCCTCCTGCATTGATCAGAGTTAATTATCTTTGCTAAGTGTTGTTTTGGGGTTTTTTATATATTGGGTACAGGGTCTCACTACGGAGCTGGGACTCAGTGATCCTCCTGTTTTTAGCCTCCCTAGTGCTAGGATTACAGACATGAGGCACCACACTCATTCATTTTTGCTAGTCATCATGCAGCCACTCCTGTCTATGAGGCATGAGACTGAGATGGGAGAAATGTCAGGGATGACAGCATCACATGGTAATGTAGCTTCACTGTCTGTAAAAAAACTCATAAGGAACATTGGATAGGAGTCCCAGGCAGGCCAGGGGAATGAGGATCTGGAAAACGTCTGGATCCTGTTGCTTCTTGTTATGAAGGGCTGACGTGGGTGGGGATGGCCCAGGTTCATGCCCTGCAGTGCTCAGTCAGTGGCCATGAGAGACACAGGAAAAACATTTCCTTGGCAAAAGTGCAGTGACTGCGACAGACTCAAAACGACAGCACCTGGGTCCTAGCTTCCTTTCCAACAGTAGATTCAACTAACACATCCAGTGTTGCTAGAGATCCATGTGCATCATATGTCCAGTGGCATTGTTTTATATGTAAGCTCCGTTCCTCTTTATACACTTCTTTCATTGCATCTTACCCAATTTGAAGAGTAGTATACTTTGTTAATCTTCATTTGTGTTTCCTGGTATCTACTATGACAGTTTCCTTAATAATTAATTATTTAGAACTATTAGAGCATTCAGAAGCACGTATCTTTCTAGGATTCTTTTCTGAAGTGTTGTGTTTATAGATTATGATCAATATGATAAGATTTTGACTGTTGGGGTTGCTGAATGTTAAACATCTGTGAAACAATTTGCATTTTTGAATGCTGGATTTACTATTTTTTTAATGTATTTGATACAGGGTCTCACTATGCAGGTCGGACTTGAATGATCCTCCTGTTTTCAACCTCCCCAGAACTGGGATTACAGGTGTGCACCACCACATCTGGTCTCAGTGGTGGGCTCAGAAGGTCCCTGGGGGTGGGGCCAGAGTGGGATGTGGTGAAGCGGATCAAACCCCAGAGTTCTGCGATTAGCTAAGCAGGCACTTAGTCTGCTGAGCTATCTTACCGGCCCTTACAATTCTTTATGTAGGATATTATATTCGTGAAAATTTTAGTCTTTATAAATATGAATACAACTTTGTCTCTTACACAAATATAAACACAATTTTGTCTTTTGTGCACTATCAATTGTAGGCAGATTTGCACTTAATTCTTCTTTAAGCTGATGGATTTATGGAGTTTTTGTTGATTATGTTACCACTAGTTTTATTTATTTGAGATTATCCTGTTACCTATGTAAAAATACAAAGTAGTATGTCTGCAAGGAGAATTAAATATTTTAATATGTAGAGATCATATTATTTTCTAGCAAAAATATCTATTTTTATCAGTTTTCCAGATCTTTTAGTATGGTTACATTGGTAATAAATTTTCCTATATTAAGTTTTAGTGTGAAAATTATTCTCTCTCAGAACTATCAAGTGCTGTCTCTCACCACTTTGTTCAACTGCTATTTGGAAATTAGTTATCAGCAATTGTTGTGCCTTTCTTCTTACTGTTTTTAATGTATTCTCTTTCTGCTAATTGTGAAATAGTTTCCTGATAGGATTGGTAGCTATGGGTTTATTTTTAATTCTATTTTGGACAAAAAGAACTTCATTATTTTTCAGTTTAACGTCATAGTGATTCTGGAAATACTTATGCATTTTAACTCCAAATGTTACCATCTTCCATTATCTTTGTTTACATCTTCTAAAGTTCATTTAATTTCATACTTGTACTTTACTGTAATTTCAATCTCATCTAAATTTTTACATTTTAAATGTTATTGGCTCTCCTGCATGCATTTTGGGTAAGAGTTTAATTTTAATTTGAAGTAATTCTCTCATCAAGACTGTCTAATCTACAGTGTAAAGTCATTCATTATACCTCTAACCTTTATACGCATGCATATAATTTCATGACTATTTCTAGAAATCACATTTATTTTGATTTTAAAATCCCTTGCTATTGCCGACAATCTTTTTTCTTAGCCATATTTTTAAATATTTTATATCATATACAAACTAAAGCAAATTTATTTGTGTCGTAGTTCCAATGTTTTTAATCTTTCCAAATCTTACCATAGGGTTTATTATTTCTGATGACAATCATTTATTAGAACTGACTTATTCATTGACTGATCGTTTTGAAATTTCAGCACATTTATATTGTTAGTTTTTTCTTTGAAAATAATTTGGGTCCTGAGTTGACAGTCCTCTTTCACAGTTAATTTCTATTTTGTTTCTTATTAACTCTTGGAATTTTTTCATCCACAAGACACTAAAAAAAAAAAAAAAAAAAAACAGTATCCTTTGCAGTTTGTGAGTCAAGTAGCATTTTAAAAATAGGTTCAAAATTCACATGACAGGTGGTTTAGATTTTTCAGGTATTATTTTTTTAAAACTATTAGGCATAACAAAGCCTAAACAATTAAAATCCCTATTAGTTCTATTTTTGAAGCAGTTGTTTTTATTTTGATGACCACATTTTTATTTTCTTTAGATGAACAGCAACGTGTCTAGAAATGAACTGTAGATCTGAAAATATATTGCTGAGGCTAAAAAATGCTTCAACTATATGTTAAACATGTGATTTCATAAAACTTATGAAGTCTCTCCTTCAGTTTCTTTTTGTGTAGGTATTGTGTAACTTTTCTTATTTTTAAATTGTATTTATATTAGTGCACATTTGCAGTATATAAAGATTACAACCATCCAGGGGAGGTAGTACATGTATGTGCTTAATATATCTTAACTACTTTTATGTCTCCATCATCTCCGATCTTCCGCTACCCCTCCATCTCTTGTGTCCAGTCCCTTCTGCAAGCGCTCCAGCTTCCCTTTTCCTTTAGTTGACAAAAGCAAAACAAGTTTCTTCCCTCAACCGTAAGTCAGGGTTTTTTGAATTCTGTTTTATCTTTTATGACTTCCTCTATGTTGTTGATAGCTGGACTATGAATTAAAAATGTTTCTGCTTTTCATAATCTAAATACATTATTTTTTTCTTTGCATTTTTTCCTTCCCTTCTTTCTTCTTTCCTTCCTTGCTTACTGTTATTACTCTCTTCATTTTTGAAGTGTTTATCTAGCCTAGCATATTAAATATGTTCCTGTCCCTCTGTACAGCATTTATTAAAAGTGACTTTCATTGCATTAAAAAAGTACTTAGAAAAGCTAGTAATAAATGGTGATCTCACACTTTTACAATTGGTTACAACTCTGTTATTAGTGATTAATAAAATCATGATTCTCAATACAATAACTTATCTTACATTTAATTGTATGATTAACTGAATAAAATCTAATTCACCCACTAACCTATTCAGTTTTCAGGATACACTGTCACTTGCAACTTTTCTTCATTTTGTGACAAATTCTAGTAACTTCCATAAAATTGGAAGCATGTTTGTCCAAGTCAATTACAAAATTATTCTGTATTACTTTCAATAGTCATCATTTCCTTTGATGCACTCAGCAGTGCAAATCAATGGAAGTATGTTCTGCCACCTTGAAGTCATTGCCCTTTTAAAATAAAGATTGTTCTGCTTCTTTGAGCCGCAGTATTTTAAAAGATAATAACTTCCATATCACACAAGATATAGCACTTATGGAGTCTGGGGAGATGGCTCAGTGGGATAAGCGCTTCCCTGGCAAGTGCAAGGACCTGAGTTCAATCCCAGGTTCTGAAAAAAAAAAATAGATATATAGCACTTGTGTCTATCACCTTCTGATATGTGGCAACTGTATTTTCTTCTTAGTACATATGATAATTTGAGTTATTCTTCCTTTGTATGACAATGATTATAACATTCAAGTAGATAATCTATGTCTTTATGCATTTTTAATCACTAGAGGTTTGTTCTAATTTCTAATCATCTTTTAAATTCTTTATACCTGTGACGGTGAGCATGATTGGCTTAAGAGTGTAGTGCACCAAGCTTCTGGGTGTGGTAAAGGGTCAAGTGGGCCTGGCCTTGGGAAATGTATCTGGCCCCTAGACCCTTCCTCTCAGCTTCCTTTCAAATTTCTCTGCTTACTGTTTGCCTTGGGTGTGGCAGTCTTTTGTAGTATGCCCTTTGCTACAATATCACTTGATCACTTATCATAATATCATCATTAAAATAATCATTTCCCTTCATGCACTCAGCAGTACAAATCAATGGAAACATGTTTTCTGTAACTTGAGTGATGTGGCTATGTACTGAAAACACTGAACTATAAGGCAAAATAAATCTCTCCTCTCTCACTTCATGGATGTCAGGTAATTTATTCTAGCCATGGAAACCAATGCCAATCATCTATTTCTATAATCATATCTTGGTGTCATCAGTACTTATAAATACTTTTGGAGCTTCTTTGTAGAAGCTTTTCTCCTCTCTCATTGTAAAAGTTCTTTAATTGAATTAAAAATTTTCAATCCTTTATCACTAACTATTATTCTTGAACAACTTCTCTTACCTTTTTCATGTTTCCATTCTACTTCTTAGGTAAGCCTACCTTATGTGGATTACTATTCTAGTTTACTATTATTTGTAAACACTGTTATCATTCTTTTCATTCCTACCATAACTTTCACTGGGTGAAACTGCAGATCTACTCTAATACCTGCCTATTCTGCAAACTTAAGTAGAAATTTAATCCCAGATTAAATTTTTTAGGATCACATAAAAGTTATGAGCAGTCTCATTTAAAAATAATGAACACAGATTTCAAAAGGCCTCTTAACCCCACAAAAAACTATTTTCATATTCCCCTAGTCCTATTTATTCATCACTTATCCTTATGATTCTTTTCCATTTCCCTCTTTTACAAGCCTGCCTACCCACTTTGAGTGGCTTTCATTGCCTATTTTAATTAGAAAATTGAATGAAACAGATGAATTCCCTCTTCACTCTACCAGTGCACTAACAACCTACTTGCAGCTGTGCTGTATTAATTCGATGCTTTCATTTATGCTTAGTACCTTATCTTCTCTCAGTCTATGAATTTTCTTCTGTAGTCATATTTTTCTAATGAACATCATTAATATCTCCTTGTTTAGTAAGTCATTTCTTTTGGGAGGAGAGCTTCCTGCCTCTTTGTGTTACTAAGCAAAGGCTACAATAGTAGAATAACGTCTGTTGGATTCAGGAAGAGGGAATCATTTCCTTATTGCTAAATGTATATGAATTCAACCTTTTTTGCTAGAGATAATCTATTTTAAAAATCTTCAATCCTTCTCAGTTTGTTATCTCATTTTTCTGTCCTCCTAAGAGGAGTTGAATGCAGCAGTCCTGATTATTCCTCTGTTTATTCAAGTCCCAATCTGTTTCTCAAATGCTTTGTCCCAAAATCTTGTCTAGTTAAATAGATTTTCACTTATTCCTGTAGATTTAGGAAAAATGTACAATCAGTTAAGTATTGTGTAAAGCTGATATTCTATGCCTGTTTTTCTCACACTGCCTGTTTCTTTATGGAGTCTGTTTTGGTGAAAGAAACAATTTGATAAATATCCAACAGTTTTAGCAGTATAAAATAGAATTCAACACAAAAACTGAAAAATTCTATCAAAAGTTATGGTTTGGCTAAAAAATGTCTTCCCAAATGTTCATGTGTTCAGAAGTAGGGCTTTTGGAACAATGTAATCCAAAGGGTAGTGATATTATCTACATTTTAACCCACTGAGGACTTCTTAGTTGTGGGAATTCATCAGGAAGTGATGCTACACTAGACAAAGCCTTTGGCTGGGAGACTTAAAGTCATATATTGTCCCTGGCCTCTACATTTTTGGGTTCTTCACTGTCATTTCCTGGATGTCATGCAGTAAACCACTTACATCTCCAAAGCTCTTTTGCAATGACCATTCTGATCTTGAGTCAGTCAACTGTGGGCTGAACCTTCTGAAACTATTAACTAAAATCAATCTTGTCTCCTCTAGGTTGTGTATATCATGTGTTGTGTCCCAGGAACATAAAGCTGAGTAATATATCAACACTCCCTTCTAAGTACTGCCGCAATATTCTCCACTCCTTTGCAGATATATATA
>NW_004524733.1:4224431-4227078 GCF_000260255.1 Octodon degus
TACATTGAACTCGGCCTTATGTTTGTTAGGTAGGCTTTGTGCCTCTGAGCTGCTATATCCCCAGCCCTAAAAAAAATGAGTCCAGCTCACTGCCAGAATATTACACCACAGTGAGTATTGATAAATTTCCCAGGAATAGCATCTTAATGAAATTAGAAGAGGGTTAGGTAATGTAAGGTAGTTATCGGCCAAAACAAATAATCTGCAGTACTATTCCAATGAAGGTTCATGTATAACCAATTTTCAGCATGAATTTACTCTGAAAAGTTACTTGGAAAAGAAACTTTAATCACATTTAGTTGCCTTCTCAAGCTGCATAATCTTTCCCTTATCCTGAAAACCCCTCATGAACCTGTAGTGTCAAAAAAAGACCAGTTCTACCTTCTTACAGTTCAAGGTTTAAATTGGGATAAAATACACTGACAGGAAAAAATACACAGTTTTACATGGCATAGAAATCTTAAGAAGGAAATGAAGACCTGTGGAATCAGTGAGGTGGACTCTGTCATGAGCAAAGATGTGTTGTTGGTTGGAAAGAAGATACTAAATTGTCCAGAGATGCTTACATGATAAGAAATATTTTAACAAATTTTCTCAGTTTTGACTTTACGTCATTGAGCATACAGGGTTGCTTTTCTTTCTAGTACAGGGAAATTATCTTTTATGTGAAATTCATCTTTTGCTTTTAAGAAATAGCATAAAGTTCCAAAATGATATTTTTACCTACTACTTTTTAAGTGTTCTTCAGTCCGTAGGATACCAAAAATCTGACTTGAATCCCTTCAGGGCACATTGAATGTGGCTATAGCTGCTCTCATAATTCTTCAACTATACCCTTTCATCTTTCTCCACTGTATGTATTGTATCTACCAGTGTTATCTAGTTAATGATCTAATTGCATATGTGATCACTGAAATAATTTGTTCAATTCTCTATGAAAGTAATGCCTAGGTTATCTTAATTTTCTTTTAGCAGCACTGTGAATTGAAATCTGGGCCTCAAGCACGTGAAGCAAAAGTTCTAAGGCTCTATTGCATCTCTAGCCACTTTCAATTATTTATATAGATTTTTTGAAAATGAGTCTTGATAAGTCACCCAAGCCATCCTCAAATATTTTTTTCTTTTTATCCTATGTTTCTAAGTATCTAGAACTATATGCAATCATGGCCATATCTGATTAGGGTAGGATCTTTCAAGCAATATTCTATTCATAGTCATAATCAACATAAGCAAAATCAAATGCCCTACTACATGTGCATGTTAAAAATGCATAATATTACATCTAAATAGTATTTATGTTTGGTAATTCTCAAAAATTATTTTAAAATTATTCTCTCATTTAATAATTTTTCAGCATCCACAAGATGCCATTTCTAGGTGACATGGATATGATTATGAACAATACTAAGCTCATGATTTAGTGATGCCTAGATTATTTGGTAATATTAATAACCTAATTTAAAAGTATTCATATCAAGAGAGAATATGTTCCTAAGATATCAAGTGTTGCTTTTTACTCTACCTTCAGCAAGTGGCCTTGTCTTCCACATGAGACTCTATGATAACACAGGAAAAAATAATGAATATAGGCAACATCTTCATCTCTATTCAGATGAAGAAGAGTATGGTCTTGTCCTTGATTTAACATTCAGAGAAAAATCAGCCTACTTAAAGGATAACACTGAAAGTAAAATCTGAAGTATATGAAAGCTATACACACATTCACACACATAAACATATACAGCTGTAACTTATTCCCTAAAATATTTGCATTCAAGTTTTATACAATGTATATACAATATAATGCCAACTATCATTCTTAAATGCAATGAAAAGGATGAGGATAAAGTATATATAAATAGACATAATTTAAATTATTAAGCATGTATTAAGACCTTACATTTCTACCACATAAGTAGGAAAATTTAATCTGTTACTTGGTTTCCATAACATCAATATAAGTAATAAAATTATATTTTATCTAAAAAACATAGTAAATAATGATAAACATGTTTCTAACATATTTTTGGTTTATTTTTTGAGACAAGTTCTTGCTGTATAGCTCAGGCTGTCCTTGCCCTTGTTTATGCAGCTGAGGCTGGCCTCAAGCTCACAGCGTTGTTCCTGCTTCAGCCTCCTGAGTTCTGGGATTGCAGGAGTGCACCAGGACTCCTAGTTTGATGTAAGTTTTTGAAGACAAGTTTCAAGAGCAGTCTTACATATTTCACTTTAATTTAGGTACTGAGGAAATTCTGAAAAGTAATGTACAGATTTGCAGTGTGCCCTGAAGCTCACCCACTCTAGGATCCACTGTGCACTGCAAAACATGGGCCGTCAGTTCATAGAGGATTGGAAGTTTGGTGGAGAGCATGAACTACTGAGTCAGGTGTGTCATTACTTTCCTCATGCTGAAACGAGGCTGAGGAACTGAAAGGTCACCTCAAGCATTAAAATAGCTGCATACTAGCCAGGGCCTCAGCTGTTGCTCTATGAACAGTGGACTAGCATCCTGTGGAACTGTATGGTAAAATAAATCCGGAGTTTATAGGTACTCATAAACTTCTTGATGTATAGCTGCAGAAACTACATTTTCTAAGAACACAACTCAGATGATATAAAGACATTAAATTTCCTTTTCTTTTCTTTT
>NW_004524733.1:4227178-4230271 GCF_000260255.1 Octodon degus
TATATAATATTTTGTTGTCAAGGCAAGACATAGAGTTACGTGTCCATAACCTTCCAGGCTGGGCAATAAGTCCTTAAATCACGATGAATACAATGTGTCATTTAAGGAAAATACCCCCATCTTATTAATTCATTTGGGTCTTCATTGAGTAGTTGTTTCCTTACTGGTATTATTGTCTCATATTTTATAACACTGGTCCCCTCAAGTTTTTATTAACTCATGAAATGAACAAGAGTACATAATAAATGCCATTACTTTTACAGATGTTGTACATGTCCCAGGGAACACACACACGCGCACACACACACACACACACACACACACAATTTTGTAGCCTTGTAGGTCAGATACCAGGAAAAATATACAAGGGTTATCTATCATCAAACTTTTAGAATAGGCGACTTTCATAAAACCCAGATTTTCATAAATTAGATAGTTCATCAAAGATTTGATGGAAGTAATACAGCAATAAAGGTCAGTGATTGAGTTCTGTGTACAATGTGAAGAGGATATTCTATCCAGAGGTAGAAGGTGAAGGCAAATCCCACAAGATAGAGACTGTTTCATGTTTTAACAATATGTTATCTGCCCATGGGACATAACAGAAATCAAGACAAAATACTAGAAGAGGAGATCAATAAATAAATGAATAGAGGTTCTGCAGTTTCTTGTATGTTCTTGCAATTAAACTGTCATGGATAAAAGAAGCTTCTGAGGGTATCTGAACAAAAGTCTTAAAATGGCATAGGTTATGTTAAGTAGGATTAGTCTGACTGTAAAATGGGTAGCAAAGATAAAAACAGAAAAACCAATTAGGAAACTATTAGGATTTTCAAGACACAGATGGGATACCTTCTGAATAACAATAGCTACATTGGGAGAAATATTCAGACTCAGTATTTATATTAGAAAGTGTATGCAGAACAGTGTCCTAGGGATTAAATGCTCTCTCTTCTAACTACATTCAGTTTTGTTGACTAATAGTGGTAGAAAATTATACTTAGTCAACATTTTCTTCTCTTAACTGAAACACGAGATCAAGTGAAGATGAGAAGAGATGAAGACCTATTTTCACAAGCAACTTTTCATCACCTCACTATTTATTCTCCTCAAAATAAATCCAATCTTTTTCTTTATCTCTATACTGGTGTTAGCGGAGGCCTGGTTCCAGAACCTATCCTGGAAGGCACGCTCATCCCTGTCCAGGCTCTCCACCACCCTAACTGATGATAGTTAGCCAGTGCCTCTGACTTCTTACACCCTCCTCAGTTCCACATATCTACCTGGCACCAACAAGGTCTTTGCTCCACCACTAACAGAGGATAAGGGTAGGAAAACTCTAAACACGATGTGCTTAGAGTAAGATAGGTTTCAAAAATCTTCATAAATGCACACAACATCAGGAGTTTAGCAAAGGTCTTCATAGTCTCAGTGCTCACGGCAAGGTCCCCACCACTGTGTATCAATGGTTGCATACACATTTGTTCTAGAAGTATCCATAACGTTTATGTCAATGTTTATCAGTTTCTATAAGAGAAATGCAAAGATATTTTAACCGTTGTTCAGTCCCAACAATTAAATGTTGCACTAAAATTTTCTTTTTGAAAAAAATCATTTCTATTTTTCCTCCCATTTGTCTCTACTTCTGAAACATCACAATTTGTTATTGGTAACTCTCACTTACAATTGTAAAATAATTCTGTCTCCAACTCTTTTCAATTCAGTTTGTTCCATATTAAATTTATACATCTCATGATGAGGTTCGATCCAGTTCAACTCTACTTTTAAATTTTTTCTTTTAGTTTTGGTTTCTTGAGATAGGGTCTCACCACATAGCCCAGACTGGCCACCAACTTGCAGTGATCTTTTGCCTCAGCTTACAGAGTGCTGGGATTACAGAGATGCACCATCATATCAACCTATGCAACTCTCTCAAGAAGACAGGTGTTCTTTTCAGTATTTTCTCATAGTATGCAGTTAAAGATGAAGTATTGTTAATGTACGCTGCTGCTTCTAGAACTTTCCTCCCCTCTGTCACTTTAGAACTCTAGCTGTATTCCACTTCATGTTGCAAATTATACTTGATCACACACTTACCTATTTGCTGCTCCTACAGACAATCAAGTTGCTCACATTCTTTTCTTTTTACAGATTTAGCTTCAGTTTGACTGTCATTAGTGAAAAACTGTTCATAAAATATTTTAGTTATTTTATTATTAACACAGTTGGTTCTTCTAATTCCTGAGCCCCTAGGCCCTTGACAGTCACAACTTTAAGGAAGTTTTTCTATCTTCTTTCTGCCTTAACAACTTATCCTAGACCATGCAATTATTAACTGAAAATGCAATGCTTTCATTCCAATTAATCTCATTTAAAAATAAATGTGTTCACCACTTTATACTTATTTGCCATTTATAGAAAAAAATCAGTAATTTACTGAACTTTTATATATCCCAAAGCAAGTTTCAGTATTATAAACATGTTGCATTCATGTGATCTATTTTAACACATTTTTATTATTAGTGTTGACATTTTTTCACATTTCTTTAGTTTTTTCCCAAAAACTGTCCCATTTTGTTTTCTTACACGATCCTATCCAAATATATACTAATATATATTTAGTAGTCATGTTTTGTTGGTTAAATATCCAACATTTTTACTACCATAAGTTCATAGACTATCTCATTATTTTATATTTCTATAAACAAAAAAAAATGTTACCTTAACAAGATCTCAGCTCCATTAATTACGCCAGATTTTCTTTGTGACAGCCACATTCTTATTGTTGGCTGTATTAAATTTTGTACTATGTAACTAAAATTATGTTTCCATTCAGACTTGCAAATCCTTTGCTTTTTCACATGTTTTTGCAAGAAAACAAGATGTCACCACTGTAATCATGTCTTGTCACCTAATCACACCACTGAAGCTTAGACATTTATCAATATGGAAGCTGTAATAGGGTTGGTGAATTCAATAGTGAGTCTTTATTACTATTCATCTTATTTCTCATACCTAGAGCTTCCGATTCTCCTTACTATCTCTTTCCCCTTAAAATGCTCACTGGAATTAATATCTAAAATATCTTAAAAC
>NW_004524733.1:4230371-4231272 GCF_000260255.1 Octodon degus
AGTTTTTCATAGAATAAAAACCATGTGATATTTAAATTGTGTACCTGTTTCAATACACTTACCATTATGGCCTCAAGTGCATCCAGTCTTTGTTGTTGTTGGTAAGAATTTCCTTTTCAATTCCACTAACTTATATAGGGCTGTTCAGAATTTTGTGTCTTCTTGTTTCAGCTTGGTAATCCATACATATTTAGGGATCTGTCCCTTTCCTCTGTGTTTTCCATCCTATGCGAGTAAAGAAATTCAAGGTAGTCATTAATGATCTTGTGAATTTCCACAGGGTCCGAGTGATTTCATCTTTTCATGCCTTATTGTGTTAACTTGAATGTTTTCTTATAACGTTGGCTAAGGGTTTATCAATTTTATTTATTCAAAGAATCTTCATTAATTCCTTGATTAATAATTAATTCATTAATTCTTCAGTTAAATTTTTCAAATAATAATAATTTTCTTAGTCTCCATTGCATTAATTTCTACTCTAGTTTTTATAACTTCATCCTTTGTATGTGCTTTGCACTGTACTTGCTTTTTTTTTCCTAGAAGCTGTAGGTGCAGAATTATGTTATTTGTCCTTGCTCTATTTTCCTGATGTGAGAATTCACTGTTAGAAATTTCTTCCTTAGGTCTGCTTTTACTGTGTCCCACAGGTTCCAGTAAGTTGTATCTGCATATTCATTTCACTGTAAATATTGTTTAATTTCTTCTTTAATTTCATCTGTGACCTACTGGTTTTTCAGGGTGTTGTTATTTAATTTCCATGTGTTCATGGTAATTTTACAATTTCTTTTGTAAATCATTTCCAATTTCTTTGCACTATGGGTAGATAATATGTGTGAGATAAATTTTAAATTCTTTTTCATTTCCTTAAGCATGATCTGTGGTCCAGTATATGGTCTATTTT
>NW_004524733.1:4234807-4245143 GCF_000260255.1 Octodon degus
AGACAGAGACAGAGACAGAGACAGAGACAGAGAGAGACAGAGACAGAGAGACAGAGAGAGAGAAAAAGAGTGATACATCACGATATTTATAATTAAGTTTTTTGAGTGTTTAAAATTACAGAGGGTCGCAGAGATGGCTCAGTGGAGTAAGCGCTTCCCTGGCAATTGCAAGGGTCTGAGTTCAATCCCAGGTTCCGTCAACAAAAATAATAAATAAAAAATAAAATAAAACTATAACAGGTATTCTAAAAATATTGTTGTTCAAATCCATTGCTTTCATGACATAATTTCTAAATATGCTGCAAGCAATATCTTTGAAATGACTACTTAACATATAAAAATTTAAAAAGTAGTAAATTCTTTGTCAGGCACATAGTTTTAGATTGAAAGCAATTTCTGATGAACAAGTTGAAATATAAAATAAACGTAGATCTAGGCAAAATACAGATGTTATTCAGATGTGTCTTCTAAAGAATCTTAACTCTTAGATCCTACTACTCAACCACATCTTTCCCAACTACAGCATTAAATTTTAATATTATAAAATGTATTTTAGTGAATAAAATTTAAAATATTCAGTAATTATTGAGCTTGCATAATAAAGGATTATTACTGCAAGTAATTTTTAAAATACCCTACCTATAGCACCAAAAGTAATTTCATTAAGCATTTCTTTAGTGTATTTCATTCTCTCCTACATTTGACTATACAACAGCACAGGAAGAAATAATGAATATATGCAACATCTTCATCTCTATGCAGATGAAGAAGAGTGAGTTCTTGTCCTTGATTTAACTTTCAGAGAAAAATCAGCCAACTTAAAGGGTAGCATGAAAAAATGTTTGTGTCAGCACTTTCAGTGTAATCGTGTATTTCAATGCAGCAGCATACAATTTAATGAGAATTCCTTTAAAATAAATCATAGATTTATTGAACTTTTGGAAAGCATTGCTCATCATTGAAAAGTTCCAAAGGGGGGGGGAAAACATTTCTGATAAACCATGTATATATTAGTTATTCAAGAAGGAATGAAAAGTGGACGTGGTCAGCTTGTCTAAATGTCTCTTAATACATTTCCAATTATCCACCAAACAAAGTTAATATAGTCTGCTTTAAAAACAGGAATTCATTGCCACAGGAACATATCACCCTTTGATCCTCTACTTGGTTCAGAGCTATTGCTGTAAACAATCTCCAGTGTTTCCAAGGATATTTGTTTATGTATATGTAGATATATTTTGCAGGAACGTAATTTTATATTTATGATCAAGCAAACTCTCTGTAAATAAATATGAATGGAAAACAAATACTGCAGGCATCAAGTATGAGTGGATCTTTGTTTTGAGCACCTAAACTCTTTATCAGCTTTATTTATCTTTTGAGACTTACTGCTTTCTTTATAAAGTATAATCCAGGTATCACTTGGTGAAATTTAGTTTCTCATGTCAAAGAAAGTTATCAGGTTTGTTTAGAATTGCACAAATATACAAACTCTTAACTCTCAGAAGTTTAACTATGAACTTTCTTAATATCTGTGTGAACCATCAGCGATTTCCAGGATTCCTGTTAAATTATTTTAAGTGCATTTAAACTGTTAATTAATACACTTATTAGGTTGTCCATAAATTTGTCATAACCAGTCGATACTAGGGTATAATACATAAATACACTAAAGAACTCCATTAACTCTCTTTTTTGTTTCTGCAGCACTGGGGATCAAATTCAGGACCTTGTACTTGCCAGGCAGGCACTTACACTGCTGGTCTATCTCCTCAACTCCTGGGCCCCATTAATTCTTAAACTTTTTTGTTTTTGGTAGTACTGGGGATTAAACTCAAACTTTGTGCTTGCAAGGCAGGTGCTTATTCTACTTGACTAACTCCCCAGCCCTTCTTTAAACATTTTGATTAATACATTTTTTCTTTATTCACAAAAGGAAAGAAAACAAAACAAAACACCCTGGCTTACAGGGATATTTTCTTAATTATTTTTCTAACTTTTTCTAAATCCTGATTATTCTGACATTGCCAGAGGTTCATATTTATACTCACAGTTCTAATATATTTTGCTAACTGAGGATTCAGATATTATGCTGACAATTTCACAATTTCTCTCAAAATAGAAGTTAAATTAACATGGAAATATTCTGCCATACATATTAAAATATATATGCATATATCATTATAAAGGAAGGGAATATGTCCTAGATACTTGATATATTAAAAATACAGAATGCAAGTAGAATTTTTTATATCATGGCTCTTGCAGACGAAACCAGTAAGGTGCTACCTTCTACTTCCATGCTTCGCTGATCTGAATTTCAACTGCAAAGTTTGAGTGTTCAGTTTAAATATTATCTTTTAATGAGACTTTAGAAACTAATTTACATAATCCTCAAACAAAGCAAGTTATTCAAGAGACCATCAGTACTCTTTTTCAAAGCTCATATTAATGTAATTTTTAAAAGAACTGTTTGTGACAGTCAGACAATAAAATAGAAATATAGTTGGTAATCACTAAGTAATTGCAAGATATCTCTCATTATAATCATAAAAATGCTTTATCCCAAAGTTATGCTCTGGCAACCTAGCAGGTGTCTTTTAAAATAATTTATTTTGCTATTTTTTAACAACTGTAAAATCTAAAAACATTATAGCATGAATCCAAAGGTGCATCTGAATCTTTTGTCAACTGCTTTCTATGGAAAATAAAAACCTAATACAGTGTCTGTTTTCTTAACCCTAATATTTCTTAACTTTGTATCAGAGAAAGATGTGAATTCTTAAAACTAATACTTTTGTTAACTTCTTTATATATTGTTTTCATTTTGGCTTAATATATCCCCAATTTTACTGAATTATACAGGATCTTATAAGTAAGTATGTCAAAATATTCTGTGGGATAGATTTGTTAAACTAGATGCATATATTGGAAAGACTTTAGCAGAATCAAAGTTAGAATATAAAAGATTGCATTAATTTCAAAAATTGTATTTTTAAGTGCTGCCATATTCAAAGATTAGCTTTAATCATTTTTCTTTATAATTATTTTAGTATTGCATATTTAATTTGTCTTGTCCTAATTCTACAAAAAACTAATCCAAGTTTAGAAATGCATTTACCTAACTACTTATATTGAAAACTGAAGTGTAAAATATTATTGTTCAATTACTTTCTCTATTTGAAATCTGTACAATGCTATAGGTAGATAACCAAAGTTTAATAGAACTGCCTAAGTAAAACAAGGAAAATTGTTTGAAAACTCAAATAAATAGACATACTGTGAAATTAGAAATAATGTGAGTAATACTTTCATAAAAGTTCTGTTTAAATTTCTTTCTCATCATAGAGGGATGAGACAAATATGACTTAAGTACACTTTCTTCTTTTAGGCTGTGTGACCTTGAGCCATTCATTTCAACCCTGTGTCAACTTTAATGTTAAATGGGAATAGTTATGTTTCCAAATGTAAAAGGATGGTATGGGAATTTAATGAATTTATTAAATCAGAATATTCTGCCCACAAAATATCTTTAAAAGATATGTTACCTTGTATGATTTAATTATTGGTGGTAAATTGTTGACTTATTAACCCATAAGAAAAAATGGTAACTTACTTAATTATGGAATAGAATTAGCTATGATTTTTACCTTTTCTATTACTTTTTTGTAACTCTGGTGTAACAATTTGATAATATGTTCACGAATATGAGGTTATTTGCATGAAATATCATTTGTGAATTTCATGATCATGGGAAATATAATCGCATGTTAATAAATAATGAATTAATGTATCTTAATTGTCATTAGCATTTTTCTAGTAGTTAAATAATGCTCATTTTCTAAAATTTTAATGTCCACAAAGTTCATGAAATTTTCAAGTTTATTTAAAACATTGCAAATCCAGATGAGAAGGAGCTCAGAGGAAGAGAGTGAAAAAACAGATTTTGCTAGTCAATTTGCTATAATCCCTGTACCCTTCTACGCATTATCTGATAGACATTCTCCTCCTGCCTGTTCTGCCTCCCTCTTCTATTCTGCTTTATGCTTCTTTTCTTATTATTTTCTTCCTTCCTCAATGTTCCTCATCATGTTTTAAAGTAATTTTGACTTGAAACAGAATCAATTCTAACAGAATAGAATTATATTCCTCCTTTTACAATAATTTTACAAGAATTAGCAATTCCTGTGACATAATCTTTGTGGATTTATGATTTTTTTGTTTCATTTATTTTAGATTTTTGTTTCCTTTGTTCAGTATGGAGTAGTTTTCCTGAAGCTAGTGTCTGAATTCAGGCTTCTATTGCAAAACACTACTTACTAGGAAGATTATAAATGATATAAAGGTCCTACAGTTCTGGGGATTTTTGCAGCCTATGAGCAAAGAAATAAGGACATCTCCCTCTGTCTTCACATAGAGGAAGGAAGCATTGTCTCTCTGGGTCTCCCTTGTGAAGGAACTCAGGAAGTTTTGTCCTTATGGTTGAGTCATCACTCAAAGCTCCGAAGATTCCCAAAGACTCCACCTTCTAATACCATCAGCCTGGTGATTGTGGATCAATATGTGAATCTGGGAGAACAAAGACACTGAAATAATAGCAGCTCGCATATTCACAATTTTGGTAAGTTGTATAGTGAAGATAGCAAGTATGAGAAATTTAACATGAGTTGTCTGCAGTTATTTCTCTACTGTGATCAACGACATAAATTCTAAAGTGGCATGCCAAATACCAGCTTTTAAAGATTACTTTGAAAAGAGTTGCCTTGTTATCTGTTTTATTTAATGAAAATTGCAGATTAGTGACTAGAATAAATAAGTACACACACAACAGAATCAATTCTCATTTGCAAATTTTTGTGCTTGCCTTACAATCAATATTCTCAGAACTTTTATTGTCATTTGTGGACATATTCAGAGTGACAAAACGTGTAAGTCATAGAGCAAGTTGTTTTCTCGCTGAGTTAAAGAAGACAAAGCTCTGCCTTTGAGCTTCTGTTGTTACATATAAACGTGCAACCTCTTTACAGTATATTTTGTGCTCTGATTCACCTGTATGTACTTTTGGTTGGTGGTTTTGATGTACATTTTTCACCAATAGAGTACCAATCTACTGAACGCAGCAAGGACATATTGTGCCTCACAGAGGAAACACACGTGCTAGTGACCAGAAGTCTGAAGGTCGAAGCTAGTAGTTCATTATATCCAGCAAAAAAGAGAGAAGAAATCTGCCAATTTTCTGAAAACTGTCAAATGAATTTCTATAATGCATAAGGAAGCAATGGGATAAAAGAAAAAGGAGCTAAATCTATAGATTCCTAAGATGACTCTAAAATAATATAAATAAAATAAAGACTCATAAAAATAAAACTCATAAAAAGTTTTAATATAAAATTTTTAAAAAGGCAGGGGGTAATCTTATTTTCAAGCTGAAAACCAAAGGAATTTATTTTCTCATTTCACAGCGTCAAGAAAACATTAAATTCTTCCCAGGTGACACGACACTAACTTGTATGTTTTAATAATGATATGAACTGGATATTTTCAGCATTCTAGTGACATGGGTTCTACAATTCAGAAAGCTAAAGAAGAATATTTCAAGCAACTATTAAATGTTATGCTTCATCATTAAGTAGAAAACAGGTTTTTTTTTTCCTCAATGTGCTTCTTAAATTTTCACTATTTTATGGGAACATTTGTTGCAAACTTATATAATGCCTATAGCTCCCCAAATTCCTGGCCTACTTCATTCAAATACAATGATATTAATTATTTTTAAGAAATATATGTCAAATACAGTGTCTTTAATCAAAGATACATATAGAATAAGGTTTTTATTGATCACTTGCCATAAATGTTGTGTCCAGTGATTCACAGGAATCTAAACATATCTTTCCCCAGAAGGAAGGCTGCCATATTTACTGGTCAATTCAATGTTTTCAACACGTCTTTTAAAAAATTTATATATTCGGTAATTTGGTACAGGATTTCAGTATGCAGTTTGAATTTGTAATGATCCTCCTGTTTTCAACCTCCCCAGTTCTTGGATTACAGCCATATGCCACCATGCCTGATCTTAGTAGCTGGCACTGAGTTCCCGGGGGTAGGGCCAATGAGGCATGCGGTGTCAACAAAGTCAGTACATATGCATATATTTTTTTCACGTGTATTGTTTCAATTGTGATCAATTTTTATGTAATTTATGTCCTAGGAGTTTAAGTAATAAATGACCTCAATGAATAGCCTTTAAAATCATTTAAAATAACTGGAAATGGTTTCCAGTTATTTTCTTTCAGAAAAGTGTTGATTGATAAAATCAATTTGGTGCCTAGCAGATCATTGAAAATACTTACTGACAAGTCACATGACTTGAAAATTAAATAATACTTGATTCTAGGGTTAGTGCAACCATTAAAGGAAAGTTTCCTTTGTGCTGGTTTTCTATGTAGACAAGAAATTCTAAGATAACTACCATGCTATGATACATTTAGAAAACAAACGATATGAACAAATCAATTTAAAGTGAAATACTTAAATATTCCAGAAATTACATTAAGATAAGTGTCAAGATAACAAAATGCCCAATATTTTCTAACTTATGCAAGTGCAAGTAGGCATAAAAACCAAACAATATTAACAAATGTGAGAGAAAATACCTGGTTTATTTTTTCATTCCTGCCTATATCTTGAAACAATATCCCAGAAAACAAACTTTTGTGTTTCCCTATGGAGTGTATAGAACATAACCAGTAAATATATATAAACATAAATATATATAGATTTATAAGTATTTATGTATTTATATTTAACACTACCAAATTATATAAATCTATCTATATTTATCTGTAGATTGATAATGTATCCTACATTATGTTATATATGTGATATATTTTTAAATGTGGATTTATGTTATAGTTATCTATTCTGGGTACAATGGCTTTTTGAAACTATTCTGATTCTGCATAATGCACTTACATCTGTTAGAATATCTTTGCTTTTTTTATTCTCTCCTAAAAGTTCACTTATTTGGAAAATTTTGTTTCTATAATTTTTTTAAATATACTTATCCAAATTGCTAGCTATATCAATCTGAGTTTAATTGTGATTTAGTAAATTCTTATTCATGAACAAGGAACTTTTTCACTTTAAAAATTATTCAATGAAATTATTCAATATATTGAATTTATTTTCAAATTGTTTTCTGTATTTTCATTTTGCATTTTTATGATACAATTGGCCTCTAGATCCCTAGAAATGAGATAGAAAATAGGAAATAGCAGGCCGGCCAGATAGCTCAGCGGATTAAAGAGCTTCTTAGGCAGACACAGGGACTGGAATTTGATACCTGGTATTTCGTGCTGGCTCCGCACCTGGGGATGCACTGAGACGGTCATTGAGACGGGGCGTGGTGACGCGCACCCGTAATCCCAGTGCTGGGGAGGCTGAAAATAAGACCACGATGAGTCCTGATCTGCGTGCTCAGACTCTATAGACACTGTACTAAATACATTTTAAAAAGAAAGGAAATAACAAGGCAGATCTTTGACAAATTGGAAGGTACTAAAAGGTAAAGACAACTGGTCATAAAAAGAATAATCTGTGTCTACTATGTGTACCAACGACCCGCAATGAATGTATTCATGACACTGCAAATTTTCATGAAAGAAAAAAATTAAAATGAATTCAAAGTAAATTTTACACAAAGGACACAAGTTGAACTTCCCCGCAGGAGTACTCAGGGTTCTCCATTTTCAGAGGCTGAAAAATCTCACCTCTGAAATGTACATCCGCACCGTCGTGTAAGAAGCAAGGCTGCACGGGCTCCAGCAGTCTTAATTTAAAAAAAAAAAAAAAAAATCAGACTTGGGAAAACTTCAGCAGCCTCTCATTAATTTCAGGTAACATATTAATTATTGCTCAATGAAACATCTCAACAGTGAGTTATAAACACTCTACTTGCTACAGAATAAACTTAGACTCTCATTTAAGTAGGAACCAAGCAGGTTCACTGGGTCAATGCAGCAAGCAATACTCGACCGGGGCCAAATTCTCAGGGATCCTCAGGGCTGCAGCATATGTCACAAGACAGCTAAAGCGTTCTATCAAATATTTTCCTCTCCTATTTGGCCTATACTTGGTTGAAAGTTGTATTTTTTTATTTTGAAATTAACAATAGTTCTTTTATTTTTACCTTAGAAGCATTATCATGCAGATTCATTTCTTATTATAATTTTAGCCAGAATATTCAGGGCCAACTTAATTATAAGCTTGATAATGGATTTTTTTGTTTTGCTTTTAACTTTAATAAAAAGTAAGCAGGGTATTATTTTGAGTGTGCTATCCACCGAGGTATTTGGATATGTGACTCATTATTGAGATCAATTATGATAACAGTCCATTTTGTTGAAATACCAAATAGTTTTCAGAGAGCTTTGCCAGTGATCTCCTCATATTCTTCAAATTACTTTCTGTTTTCTCCACTACATTTCATACAAACATACGGAGGCACAGAATTAAATAAATGCTTGCATGAGTTAATTATCTGCCTTCACCATTTCCAGTGTATCTCCTTTATTTTCTGGTAAACACTCATACAATAGCTTTTGCCCTCATCTCTTCCAAAACAGCAGCCCTGCTTTCTCCTTTTGTTCCAGCTACACTGATTTTCCTGGTACTTATAGGTTCCAACTATGCTGGGACCTTTAGACTTTCGTATTTCCTTTCATTTTTCTCCCAGATAGTCACATAATTTAGTACCACATCTCACTGAAGATTTCATTTAAAAGTAGTGGTACACAACAACAGTTCTCTGAGTACACATTCAAAATGGGAATTATTTTTATTGCTGTATCTTTTTTTTAATTCTTTATTCCTTCATCAATCTATCTCCATTTTATGTTTTGTACTGGGGATCAAACTCAGGACCTTGCACTTTCCAGGCAGGCACTTTTTCTGCTGAGCTATCTCCCCAGCCCTCTATCTGTATTTTATATACTTAAGATAATACTTTTCATTTATTCCTTTCCACTACAACTCATGCTCAATGAAAATAATTTTTCCATCATTTTTTCTATCAATACATGGTGGAAATTTAGTAATGTTTGCTTAATATTTTTAAGCTAGTACATTGATATGACTATGTTCATGTATGAATGTGCATATACGTGTGCATGCATGTTAAAGTTTTACATTTGGAAGGTGCTTTGCTAGCTTATGACACACAATTCAATGATGCCTTCTTTCCAAGACATATTCTACATTGCAATGTATTTTTAGATACACTGTTAGATTTAGTCAGCAAAATAGTTTCATTTTTATATTTTAAATTTAGTATAACATATGCTAAAACATCTGATATAGTCATAATAAATTTTCTTATAGAGATAAGTTCTAATTTCTCTAGATAAATATGTAGGAGTATAATTACTGTTATAGTACACACAAATGTCTTGCATTTTAAGATATTCCTGAATTAGTTTCGTAAGTGATTGTATTATATCCCACTCTAATCCACCACACTTCTATTATCCTATGTCATCATTTTAGTTGAATCCATCATAGTTGTTGGAAATGTTATCCCATTGTGGTTTCATGATTTTGAACAAAAATTTCTTTAATTTTAGTAGTCTATTTACATGCATATATGTTTATTTATACATCTTTCTGTTATACTATGTTTACATTCCTCATGGAAAGTTGATATATGTCCATAACATATGTTCATGTTTTAATCCTTTTTGCCATCCCTTTCTATCCTCTCTATCCATGTCGTGATCCCCTTCCTTCAAGTGAGCAAGTTTGCTTTTTTTTCAGCTTTTTAAAACTCATTTTAATGAGAAAAAAAGGTAAAATAACAATGAAACTGTTTCCATACAGATTAGTAGGACAGTTACAATAATTAATACATTGCATATTGTTGTCCTTGTAGTAGCTATTCAAAGGACAAGATGCAGACATGATATCTTGTCTAAACGATATTAGTACAAAACTTTCTTCTCAATGAATGAAGAGAAAGTAGCTGTATGTCTAGCCTAACTATCTTGTGTACACACATATATTTTTTCTTTCTTTTTTTTCACAACAAAACAGCCCTTTATTTGTACTTTTGCAGAGTTAGTAACATGTGACACAAGGTTGCCTCGCAAATAATAGGTAACTTTAACCAGACAAGATGTTTCTCCCAGGCCTGAAGTAACTTGTTTGCTTTAGGCACTGAGGTCTATTCCCACCTACACACATTCGATGGATTTCCTAGCTTCCCTGGCTCCCAACATACCCACCATTTTGTTTTGTTTTGTCAGAGATGGGTGTTGCACTGTAGTTAGAGAAGCTGTATTTC
>NW_004524733.1:4252188-4260175 GCF_000260255.1 Octodon degus
AAATGCCTCATGTGTTTGGAAGGGGACTGGAACACAAGGATGCTATATTCATCAGTGGATTTGTTCATTGATGAGCTCATAACTGACTTATTTGGATGTTCTACCTGGTTAGAGGAAGATCACAGGAGGTAGGACTTAGAAAAGTGTATCTTGTTACCTGCTTCTTCTCTTTCCACGCGTGGTCACCATGACGTGATCTGCTGTTTACTAAGCAGAGCCCTTGTCTACGTCATTTCTGCATTGGAGCCAGACAAAACATCAATTGAGTCATCCAAACCTGACCCAATGTAAACTCCTATTTTAAGGTGTGGGTGTCCAGATTTGTCCTAAAAAAGTAAAAGTGACTAAAACAAGGTGTATAAAGATATAATTAAAGTGAAATGAATTTGCTGGTGTAAATAAGAAACACCTTGGACTTTTAGTTGTGTTTATTTGTGATAATTTTCATGATAGATATAACTTTACAGTTTTCTTTCTTGTAACACTTATAAAATAATGTGAAAATTATTTCTTCTCCAGCTATTTTTATTAAAACATTGTGAAGGATAACTTTTTTTATTTCCTGAACTATTTAGTAGAAGTTACCAGAGAAACAATTTGGATCCATAAGTTTCTTCAAAGAAATGTCTTGCTACTCAATTCAATTTCTTTGGAAGTATATAGTTACTTAAGTTTGAATTTATTTTAGTCTCAATAAATTGTATTCTGAATTGTCAAATATAATAGCATAAATTACACAGATGTTTTCTTACATTTTGATATCTTAAGAATTCTAAGACTATCTAAAGTACTGTCTAATATTCCTTAAGTAATGTTGATAATTTTTTACCTGGGTAGTATTTTTATCTTTATTCTTAATGTTTTCCAAGCTACTAAGTTCTGTCTTCCACTGTTTTGTCTACTGTTTTGTAATACTGATACTCATTCTTATTCTAATTACTTGTTTTTTATTGAGATTTGGTCCTTTTTGTTCTGTTTGCTTAAGAAAATATTTTTGTTTGATAAGGAATTCTAAGTTAATATGCTTCTCATTCAGCAATCAAAATGTAGTCATCTTTCTTTGAACTTATAATGTTTCTGAAATAAATATATATCCTACTTTATTATCATTTTACTGTAATGATTAATTTCCTTAGCAAACTTAATTCATTGCATTTGCTTTTTTAGCAATTTGGCTTTATTTTCTATTCTTTCCATAGATTTTCTTGCATTCTATGTTTATCTCACTGTATATTTCAACTTTTTTGATCTGTAAATTGTAGTTTTTACTTATAACGGCATTTTAGGCTATTATCTCTTCAAATAATTTATTTGCCTTTTATTCTCTCTCTTTATATAAATAAAATTTGTGTTGATTTTTAAATTCTATTTCATATTTCCTGTGTACTATATTCTGTCTTTTTATGTAAGTCTGCTAAATGATTTTATTTATTTATTTATTTTATTTAGTCTTATTGAGACAAGGTCTTGCTATGCAGTTCAGGGTGTCCTTGAGTTACCTTTTTAGCCCAGGCTGGTCTCAAACTCCTAATGATCCTCCTGCCTCAGTCTCATGAGTTCTGGGGATACAGACATGCACCATCTTACCTGGCCACTAAAGGAAAATTTCATATGTGATATAATAAGTAAAAATTCAGACATAGTCTTCATTGATTTTCTTTTGTTATAGTGTACTGGGTTAAATAACGTTACAATTTTCATCATGATATACTATGATAATACATTAGCATTTTTGTGGTTAAAAGATTCTGTAAGTGTAAATTGTTGTGAGAATATATAGGTTATCTTAATCACTTCAAGTCTTACTAGTAAAAATACCTTTAATATATTTGTGAAAGCCTATGAAATTTTTTAATAAAAGAAAGCATTGCATATGTGTTGCATAAATTGAATAATCGTCTATAAAACAAAATATACTCAATGAAAGTGTAATAATTCAGGAATAAACTTTTTAGTTTTTAGTGCAGAGTCTACAGGATCTCACTACACAGATCGGACTCGTAGTGATCCTCCTGTTTACAGCTTCCCAAGTACTGGGATTACAGGCAAGCACCACCTTGTCCAGTCTCAATCATGGTCTCAGTGTGAGCCGGGGGTGGGGCCAGTACAGCAGGACCAGGATGGAAACCCTGGCCGCTGCATCTGCCTAGGTAGGAGCTTCAATCTGCTGAGCAATGTGGCCAGCTGTAGGAATAAAGTTTTGAAGCAGTCTTTGTACCTTTGATGAATAACATGCTTCTCCTTCACTGCCTACTTCTTATTACAAGAATTTGAATTTCCAGATTATGTCACAAGCATAATAAATGGAATCATAATTAACTCATTTGCCTTCTACTTTGGTTGAGTATCATATTCTTGTAACTTCATGTATGTTTCTGTGCTTAATGCTGTACAGGGTTCTAGGTATATTTCAAAGGCATTTTACTTCACTGTTTTGTTTTCTTCAGTTTGTTAAATTTTGTTAACAAAAACTTTATAAACTAAACTGAATCAATATATTTCTATGGAAGATAAACTTGATTGCCTAAATAAAACTTTAATCTAAGAAAAATGATTCTGTAATGGAAAAGTGAAGTCTATAAAATGACTCACATTATAAATATGTCCATTTAATAATAAAGTAATTTTTGGTTTAAAGATTCACTCTTGCCAATATTCCTAGAAAGTTCAAGCTCCAACTCTGGTTTACATTGTCATTTTTTTGTTGCAAAACATAAAAAAAATCAAGCAATCTATGAAAGGTAATGCAAAATTCAGGCCTTTTCTTCATAATAGCATCAACTACCTTTCACAAATTTCTGTTCTGAAATATAATTATACCAGTACATATTTTCAAATCTTTAAGAAATAATGTTTATTTATATGCCCAGCAATAGTTATCAACTCATATAATATTGTTAATCTTTGTCTACTGTTGATTAAACTGTGGAAATGAATTAGAAGACAGAGAAATTGATACATTTTCATACACGTTATTTAGAAATGTGTTATGATTTTAATTTTAGAAAGATGGTCATAGTCTTCTTGTTATAGTGTACTGGGTTAAAGAATATATTACACTTTTCATCATGATGTATTATGATAATACATTAATATTTTTGTGGTTTTAAATTGTGCCCTAAGATAATTATGAAGACTTGTATCTGTTTTTTATTAAGAATAAAAAACTTCCACTATCAGTTGTACTCTCTACTTCACTTTCACATGACACCATCTTTATGCCATAACATTCCATGAATGCTATTACCATCATTTAGTAATGAATTAAAAATCTCACTTTGTACTGAAAGTGTAGCATGTCTTCTGCAATTTATTTATTTTCTTTAATATAGTTGTCCTCTAAAAATGTTCCTTACACTTGATTGCTAAAGGTATTTCTATTTTGTTTGTTAAGAATTCTTCCTTTTAAATGTAATAGTTTGGGGAGCAAATTTTTTCAGTATCAAATGTGAGTTTTTAGTACAACAAATAGAAATGCTATTTTCTATGGCCTTAGAGAACAGGTGAGTATTCCAATATATCTCTATGAAAAGTGACTTTGATGTTTATACACTTGTTTTATGTAGTTTCATAATCTAAAATGCTCTATAAAAGGAAATTAAGACTTATTTTATAAGTGATTTTGAAGTGAATCTCTGAATATTTCTGTGCATATATCAATAACATGAGTTAAAATTGCTATTGTGAATGCTAAATAGTTTAACATTATGTAATCATGCAAATATTCAAGAGATATTTCTATGCAAAAATAGTGCAGTAATTATTGAATGTGGTATCACTGTCCTAGAAGTGAAATCAAGTTATTTTCACTTACGAGACCAGGAAATAAATGGTCTTAAATGACATGCATTTGTGTTAGATGTACATAAAACATTAAGGATAATAAAAAGCAAATATATTGAAAAATTCCAAGAACATAGTACTTCATAAAATCCTAAAAAACCTATTAGTTTTAATGTAATGAATAAGATATGTACCTAGTTAACTTATATAGATATGTAACTTTTTCATGGAAACATAATATAAATTTGCTAAAAACTATTGATTAATATCGCTTTCAAAGTAGGTAGTTACCAAGATATTTATAATTTCAAATAAATCCATTTGATTCCTGAGGTTCAGAACTTATCCTTTATTAATTTTTGATATCACTAGTGAAGTTACAGATAATTATTTATAGCTATGCTAACATTGCAAAAGCTTTATGAATGACTCTTAAAAAATTCAACTTCTAGCATAACAGTGTTAAAAAAATTTGAATATTTTTGCTGACATGGTGAATTAAGAACTATCTTCTCCCAGGGCATTCTTCACTGTTATTTATATATGAGTGTATTGGCTTTCTTGGAATATAAGAAGTATATGATTTATTCAACTTTTGTTTCATCTATGCCTTTCAAGAACATATTTTAAGAAAAATAAACATGTAACAGGGGCCTAATTCATTAATAAATAGAACCCAATAGGCTACAAATATGCCACATATATTATTATGCATTATATACACTGGATATTAATGTTACTGTGAAATATACTTAGTGCTTTGTGATAAAAAGAAGTTAATAACATTCAAATTTAAAGCCAATTAATGCTTGCAAGTAAGACAAAATATAATTAATCTTTAAGAAGTCACTTTATTTATACACAGAAATTGTTATAAGAAGATGAAATTCTATTTTATAACCCTTCCAAACAGTATGAAATTTCAAGAAATGTCAGCCATTTCAATTATAAACTTTTATTTCTTTAAAGAATATACACTTTTACTTTATCTTGGGTTCTTATTATTTCATTGACAAAAGAAATGATATTTGAACATACAGCTTTCTGACATATAACCAAAGTCAATTAGTTTTAACTTTGAAATGCATTTGTTAAACAATACAACATTTTGAAAGCTTTTTAAATGGAGTGTTAACTATTTTACACTGATGTTGTTTAACATGGTAAATGGTGCTACTTTCCAGTAAGATCCTTACTGGATCTTACTAATTACAGATTTTATTTTTTATTTTTATTTTTTCCTATTTGCGAACTCTATTAGAACAAATCCCTCTATTCATTAAGACAATGTAACTATATATCTATCCTAACTATTTTGAATACACAGATACAAAATGGACATTCATCTCTATCCCCTTTTTTGTTTAGTTCTGTTATTTGAATATTATAGGTGTGTTAACTCAGCAAAATATTCTAAAAGAGTTCAGTAGTCCATAATAGTATTGGGTCTTCCGCTTCACCGGCAATGTCAGAAATTGTTGACCTGAGTCACCTACAGCTCAACATAACACCATGGCTTTACTTCTCATACTTCATTTTTATACTTTTCTTCTGAATGGTTAAGAACAAGACAAAGCAAGACCTATGCGGCCATACCACTCTGAATGCACCCGATCTCGTCTAATTACATATTTTAATTGAAGATCCAGTTAGGCCTGGGGAGAGGGCAGTTCAGTGATAGAACATGTACAATGCATTTTTAAGGCCCTCGTTTCTATCTACAGGGTTAAATAAATGAGGGGGTGGGGGTGAAGAGAGAGAAGGGAATAAAACCAAGTAAAAAATCACTACTACTAAAGATTAGTAAATAACTAAATAATTCAGTGCTGGGTGTAGAACACTTACTTACAAGACTAAAAGTTCCCAATAATGAAAATTTGGTCGGGGATGGGAATTGTCATTTGATAATAATAGTCTGTCCTGAGTGCCAAAAATAAGAAAGATCTATCTAAAAATTAAGACTGATATTGAAGTAACATAGAAAAGAACTTGGGGGGCAGTGAGATAGCTCAGTAGACTAAGTGCCTGCTTAGGCAAGTTCAGGGACTGCAGTTCAATACCTGGCCCCACAGGCAGTGCTGAGCCAGCCACCGAGTCTGGGCATGGTGGTGTGAACCTGTAATCTCATCACTGGGGAGGCTGAAAACAGGAGGATCTCTCTGAGTGTGAGCTGTCTAGTGAGGTCCTGTAGCAAATGCATAGAAAAGAAAAGAACTTTGTCCTATCAGTATTTGCCAGCAGTAGTATTACCTATGCTGAAACACTCCTCCTTGAAAAAATTATTTTGTCTATATTCTAAACAATTATGATACATTTTCCTTTAACACACATATACATGTAGATTATAGCATTCATAATTTTTAAAAACATTCTTTAATAAATGCTATTTCACTGGATAAAAAACAGTGTTATATATAGTGTACATGCCATTCATAGAATTGTACTTACATTGATTTTTGGCACCAGGAATTGATCTCAGAAGCGTATGCTGACCAGTCAGGGGCTTGGCCACTGAGCTATAGCCACAGATGCAGATTTTTGGTTTGTAATACCTCATAACCACTCCCGTTTTACTTTGGACATCGTTTATCTCCAAACTTCATTGCTAATAGTTAACAACGGGATTTTGACTGCAAAAAATAGAGTTCAGTGTATGTCATTGACTCCTTTGTCAAAAATAAAATCACAGAGCTTGCTTCTGTCTTCTTTATTCCACTTTATTAGTTAAAATTCTGTGGTTTTGTTTTGTTTTAGCCAGCACCATGCTGTATGTATCACTGTTGCTATACATTATAACCTTAAACCTGAGATCATAATGCCTCCTTTTTTGCTCTTGCTCAGGATTTCTTTGGCCATTTTTGGTATTATCTGTTTTCATATTTGTTTTAGGTTTTTTGCATTTCTGTAAACAAAGTTGATGGCATTTTAATTAGGTAAAACTACATATAATTTTGGTACTATAGACATTTCAACAACATAAATTTTGCCTTTCCAAGCAAGATATGTATTTTCACATCTATTGTCCTCCTTAAACTTTCTTTTGAATGCAATAATTTTCATGATAGAAGTTTTTCAGTTCCTTGGATATGTTGATCCTTTGTTATTTACTTTTCGAAGCTATTATGAATGGGATTATTTTGCTGATTTCTTTATTCATGGGTTCTTTATCTATAGGAACACTATTGACTTTTGTGTATTTATTTTGTTCCTTCATATATTTGCCAATTTGTTTATTTGTTCTAAGAGTTTTCACAAAGAGGTTTTCATCTCCTAAGTAAATTATTACACTGGATAAAAATAGCCTTTTTATTTTTTTAGCTTTTAAAGAGAATTAAAAACAGTAAAAACAATTATGGCATGATACAGAATTTCAGTAAACAATAGGAATTCAACAATGGTTGTCATATTTCATGTAGTTGTCTTCAAATTACTTGTTCAGATTACCAGATATATGTGCATGAAATTGGTTTTAAAAAACGTAAAAAATGTTTAAAAGGAGGAAAAAAATTAAGCATTACCTTCTCCCTTTGACATACCAGCAGAAGTCAGCAGTACAGGCAGATACAACTACAGAGCTACTCAACCACCTTATCTTTAACAAAATGACCAAACATGTTCACTTTAAGAAAGATAACTTCTTTAATAAATGGTCCTGGAAAAACTAGGTTTCCACATGCTGAAGGCTAAAATTAGAGCCATTTCTATCACCATTGTCTCAGTTACTCTTCTCTTGTTGCTGGGACAAAACACCCAACACCCAAAATTAAGAAAGGAATGGTCTATTCAACTCACAGTTAGTGGAGGTTTCAGTCCTTACTTCAGTGCATACTCAACTGGCTCCAAGGCAGAGCAGCACATTGCAGAAGACATCAGTTCATGGTGGCAAAAAACAGCAAAGCAAAGGGAGGAGAAACAACTACGGCTTCTTGAAATCCTCTCTTTCCTCCTTCCAAGTTGACTGTGAAGACCAGAGCTCCTCCAGGGAAGTGGCACCCTTCCTTCCATGCCCTCTGCAGACTAGAGCTCTTCTGGGGAAGTATGGCATGAACCATCCTTCCTCAGTCCCATTTATATACCCTTTAAGTGCTAAGGCACTCAAGGGCAAGCCCTCCAACACCCTAGGGAGGGGCCTCACATAGTGCAGGGAGAGGAGTTACATGCCCTAGGGTGTAGAATTGCTGACTGGATTTAGTTAAGCTTTTTA
>NW_004524733.1:4260275-4261164 GCF_000260255.1 Octodon degus
TAATGGGCATTCAAGCATGGATTTAGTATTACCCATTGCTGTCCTCAGTGTAGTTGCTTGGATCACAGATACCAGCATAGAGAGTT
This sequence comes from Octodon degus, assembly GCF_000260255.1. Taxonomy (NCBI): domain Eukaryota; kingdom Metazoa; phylum Chordata; class Mammalia; order Rodentia; family Octodontidae; genus Octodon; species Octodon degus. The sequence goes on from NW_004524733.1 coordinate 4,260,362, forward strand.
AGTCATGCTGAAATCAGCTTTGTGTCAGATGACTGTCCAATTTATATTAAGGTATGCAAGAATAAACTATCATTTCCTGTAAACTAAATGCATTAAATACATTTTTATATATTTATTTTTATTGAGAAATAAATATGAATGAGACAGTTTCACAGCTGATTAATAGGACAGTTTTGATAGTCAATACACTGTACATTGTTATCATCTTAGTGGTTATCCATAGTACAAGAAGCAAACAGGATATTCTGTCCAAACACTGTTAGTACACCTCTTTTTTCTCATTGAGTTAAGTGAAAGTAGCTGCAAATTTATCCTATTTTGTATATATAAATACAAAATGATCTTTCCTTTGTATCTTTTTTTAATTTTAATTTTAATTTTCTTGTCCTGTCAGAGGTGAATATTCTATTGGCATCTAAATACTATAGGTGTTCGAATTCAACTAAACAATCTAACACTGTCTAGCAGTCTATAATGTTAGTGTGTTATCCTTAGAAGTGATTGAATGAGCCTTTACAGCTCATCATATTAATATGGATTTACTTTATATACCTCGTTTTTATATTTTTCTGCTGGATGTTTAAGACCAAGATATAGCAAGACCTATGTAACAAGAAATGTAGCTTTGGTATCTGATAAGCTCAGCCAAGTGCTCTCAGGATTTATCCTGTAGCCCTGTACCGCCCTTTGTACATTCTTTTGTCAGTGTCAGACATGAGGATGAGTCACAGCCATTGGTTGACCAATTTTCTCTCTGTGAAAGCTTGAGAAAATGTTTTTTCTCTCCATGTGACTCTCCCCAG
>NW_004524733.1:4262717-4263789 GCF_000260255.1 Octodon degus
TCCCTCAGACAAGGACTTCTATCTAGAAAATATATAAAATTAAGAAAAAAACAAAATAAAGCAAACAACAACAACAACAAAAAGCCTCAGGCCCTCAAAATTCAAAGACTCAATCCAAAAATGGGCATCTGAGATGAATATATACTTCTCAGATTTTAAAAAAAAGATACAAATGATAAATAAATATATGAAGAAACGTTCAACATTTTTTATCATTTAAGAAATTTAAATTAAAACAACGCCCAGATTTCATCCCACCCAGAAAGTATGGCTGTCATCAAGAAGTAAGTGAATTACAACAGCCATAAGGAATGTTGGGAAAAAAGAACACTTCTCTGCTGTGGGTGGGAGTACAGTCCGGTACAGTCACGGTGGAAATCAGAGTAGAGCTTCCCCAAAAAACTAGATTAGAAGACTCATTCTACCCAGCTATTCCACTCCTGGGCATTTTTCCTGAAAATCTGAAACATCATACCACAGAGATATATGTTTATAGCAGCCCAATTTGTCATACCTGAAAGTTGGAACCAACCAAAATGCCAATCATGTGAGAAATGCATCAAAAAGATGTGGTATTATTACACAATGGAATATTTGTTGGCTATGAAATGGTAAACTTGAGGCTTTTATATGTAAATTAATGAAACTAGAAACCATATTATTTAGTGGAATAAATCAGACCCACATGTGTAAGCATCATATTATTTCACTGGTGTAAGAACCTGAAAGAGTAAAAGAAATCTGGAAGGTATAAGAGATACTGTGAAAGGGAAAGAATGTTCAAATGTAAGGAACAGCTAGGATGAGGAAGAAGACAAAAGAAAAAAAGGAAAGAAAAAACCATCCTTTTCAAAAAACTAATGCTGGACTGAAGAGGAGTCGCCATCATGGGAGTTGACATCCATCACAACAAGGACCGAAAGGTCCGGCGCAAGGAGCCCAAGAGCCAGGACATCTACCTGAGGCTGTTGGTTAAGCTGTACAGGTTTCTGGCCCGGCGGACAAATTCCACCTTCAACCAGGTTGTGCTGAAGAGGTTGTTCATGAGTCGCACCAACCGGCCACCTCTGTC
>NW_004524733.1:4264789-4265618 GCF_000260255.1 Octodon degus
AAAACACTCAAATCTTCAAAATAAATGACCCACCAAAAATGGGAAATTGAAATTGATGGAAACTTTTTAGAAAAAGGACTACAAGTAGACAATAAATACGTATAATTATTTTGAGCATCTTTGTTTAGAAGAGAAATGAAAAGCAAAGTGCTGAGCTTCCACTTCCACCTAGGAAGAAGAGCTACTGTCAAGAACTCAAAAAATAACAAATGCTGGTGAGATTACAGGTGAAAAGAAACATATTTTTCAATGTTATGACAATGTAAACTAATACAAAGCATGCCATAGAAACTGAGAGGGGAGCAGTGTCCTTCAGAGGCCATGGAGAATAGATAAAAGCAGGAATATGTTATTGATCTGTACAGTGACTATAAGTAACAGTAATATAGTTACAAAAGAAAAGAAGACTTTGAAATTTTTTTCACCATGACACTATGAAAGTCACTATGGAGATTTCTAAACAGCTAGAATAAAAATTGCATTTGACCCAACTCTACCTCTTCTAGATATCTTCCTAAAAAGTTAAAGTCATTATATTACAGTATCTGAGCATGATCATATGATAGCTGCACAACTCAAAATAGCTAACTTATGCAATAAGCTACATGCCTATCAAGACATAATGAAAATAAACTACATGGTCACAATATAGATGTACTTGGTCATGAAAAATAATGAATTTAGTCATTGTTAGAAAAAAGTTTGGAATTTAAGGCCATACTTGTAAGTGCAATAAATCAGCCCAGAATGTAAAATACTGCATAGTTCCTTTAATACAAAAGACCCAAAATCAGGCATGGTGGCACACTCCTGCAATCCTAGGACTTGG
>NW_004524733.1:4265947-4267810 GCF_000260255.1 Octodon degus
ACTATATGTTGGCACAATGCAAATATCAAAAGCACCACAAGTTCAAGTTGCTGCAATCTATTGAACATTTTGAGCACAATCCAATAAAAGTTGAAATTAATAAGAAATCTAAAAATAAGGTAAATTATTCTTTCTCCAGAAAACAATAATTAAAAATAAAGCAATTAATTAACTTTTAGAAAACAAAACAATGAAAACTGCATTTATTGACTTTTAATACTTGAGAATAATCAAAATACTGTACATCATAACTTACGACTTCTTTAAAAAGATAAATGCAGATAAATTGGAACATGAAATATGAACATTGAAAAAACCTCAAGTTAAAATTAATTAAAATTCGAGGTAAACATCTTGAAAAAATGAAGCAATAAATAAAATATAATGTATTTTACTATTATTATTTTTGCATTCAGGTGACTAATTCATTTATTTTATTCTTTCAGTAAGTAATACAAACATTTAGGATTATATATTTGCCTTGAGCATTAGCAATATTAGGAATTCTGTGTAGACATAGTATAATCTTGTTATTTGCCCTTTTAAAAAAGCATAATTCCATCTTGATAGACATTTAGGCAAGGAAGTTATCTAAAAGTATCTCCTGTCACATATTTATCTTGGGGCTAGGGATATAGCTCAGCAGCATAAGCACCTGCCTGGCAAGCTCAAGGTCCCAAGTTCTAGCCCTGGTACCACAAAAAAAAAAAAAAAAAAAAAGAAAAAAGAAAAAAGAAAAGAAATAACTTAATTTCAAGCTATCTGAAGATTGTGACCTTCTTAGCTTTCTTTACATGTTACAATTTTGCAAAAGTTCACATATGATCACGTAGATAATCACTGTAATACTCTATAACCATGACAAACTAGTGACATTATTTAATTCTCTAAAAGTTTTGCAGAATGAATACACATGGGGACATATTAATACACATGCAGTATATGCATGTATGTCTTCTATGTGTCTATAATTATATTTACATATTGATAAATACAGTTTATAACAATTCTGAAAAATAAATTTAGATGTTTGCCTGCATGTATTATTATGTGCATCATTCCATAGTGCCTGATCTGTGCATACCGATTGTTTTCATCCCTAATCAAATGATGAAATTTCTATAGTCAACTTTCCAAGTATCAAAGCATTTATTTTAAGCATTTTAAGCTTTTATGTGCTTTATATTTTTGAGGCAAATGTATTGGGTATAGAACTAAAGCAGTGAAAATGTTTTTAACCTCTATGTACAAAATCTTTATCAGTTCTAGAATTTCTTTAGTGCTACATGCTAATATTTTGTTCATTCTTTCCCTGGTAAGAGACCTGACCTATCGTCAGAGATTCAAGGTGATTTATCTTCCTTGGACAACCAAGGTGCTTTTCTGCTGCCTTTAGTTGGAGCAAAGAGAAAAAAAATGAAATAAAACATTAATCTCCAACTAGTATATCTGTCTTGAAATGTCATCTCAGTACATACATTTTCATTTCCCATCTAGAAACAAATCATGATGTTACAAATATGAAAAATGAGAGAAATCAAGGAGACCAGAATTCTGCTAATGGAATTCTCCTGTCTGTGGGCCTTTTTAATGTGCAGTAGTATGCACAAAATATTTCCAGTCTTATAGCAATATCGATATGATATTTTAAAGTACAATAAATGTGGATCAATGAAAATGAATATTGCTTGTACTCTGAGAAACACTGAAAAACTTAAGTATAGAATCTGAAAGTTTTCAATATCATTATATAATAACCAATTTATTTGGAAACTAAAAGTGACAGCAGAAGTAATTAAGCAATAATATATCCCAAATATTTCAAAAACATTTGTGTTTTAAGTTCAGTACATAAAATGAAAC
>NW_004524733.1:4268710-4297759 GCF_000260255.1 Octodon degus
CACAGCATTCCACTCCTGATAAATTGCATTTTCCATCATCAAGCCTGGCTCAAACCCAGTCGCTGTTTAGGGGCAGGCAGGGCAGTATGGCAGCTGCCATGAAGGTCACCTATACCACCGCCATGAGAAGTGAGAGGCACACAGCAGGCTCCTGGTTCTCTCAGGCCACGTTCTGCACGATGACTGCGATGCCTTGGCCGCCTCCAATGCAAGCTGAACCAACAGTGTATTTTCCACCCCCGACGCCTTAATTCATGAACGAGGTATGCAGTAATTCTTTGTTCCAGATCCTCCCAATGGGTGACCCAAAGCAATGGCTCCTCCATTCACATTGGTCTTACTTGGATCAAAATCCAAACTCTTCCGAACATCCAAGTACCGGGGAGCAAAAGCTTCATTCACCTCTACCAAATCCATGTCCTTGAGACTCAGTCCTGTTTTCTTTCGTGCCCCACTGATGGCAGGAACAGGACCAATACCCATAATAGACGGATCACATCCAGACACAAAGTAGTCCACGATTCTTGCCAGTGGTGTGAAGTTATGTTTTTTAACAGCATCTTCACTAGCTATGATCATAGCTCCAGCACCATCTGATACGCGGATGCATTCCCCGCAGGGACCGTCCCTTCCTTCTTGAACACAGCAGGAAGTTTCTGTAACTGCTCCACGGTTGTCTGGGGCCGAGCATGCTCATCCACCTGCATCGTCTGTTTTCCTTTCTTTGTCTTCACTTCAGTGGGCGTCACTTCTTCATTAAAGTGGCCAGCTTCATTAGCAGCTTTCCATCTCTGCTGTGACTGCAGGACATATCTGTCACAATCTTCTCTGCTGATTTTGTGTTGTGCTACAAGATTCTCTGCAGTAAGTGCCATGGCGAGTTTAACATGCGGATCTGTTGATCCTTCCCACAGAGTATCTTCCAGCTTGAGATGTCTTCCAAGGATTTCGTTATAACATTAAGTCGGTGAGATTTATATGATCACATCAGCACTAAGATACACTAAGATATCACTAAGTACTCTACTGTCTTTATGGCTGAGTAATGTTTCATTGTCTAATTTTTTATATAATTTCATTGCATAATTAAGCAATAATATATCCCAAATATTTCAAATACATTTGTGTCTTAAGTTCAGTACATAAAATGAAATGACCTAGATTATGATATTTTCTCCATAAATACACAATAAGATTTCAGTATATGTGGACGGGCGTTTGGGTTGTTTGTAAGATTCAGGCACTACAAATTGTGTGCTAAGCATACGGGTGCACGTATGTTACTGTGCTATGATGCTTTTAATTCTTTTGGGAAGACCCAAAGGAGGCTAACGAAATCAAATAGGAGTTCTATTCCTAGGTTTTGAGGAGTCTCCACACTGATTTCCACAAAGGTTGCACCAGTCTTCTTTCCCACCGACAGTGGAGTAGGGTTCCTTTTTCGCCACAGCCCAACCAGCATGTGTTATTGGTTGGTTTCTTGATAATAGCCATTCTTTCTGGAGTAATATGGAACCTCAGCATCTTTTTAATGTGCATATCTCAAATGCCCAGTGATGTTGAACATTTTTTCTTATATTTATTTGCAATTTTGCTTTTTCATGTGAGAACTCAGTGTGTATTCATCTCAGATGTTCAAATTTGGGATGAGTCTTTAAATTATTGGTTTTGATTTTTTTAATTCCTTAATGTGTTCTAGATATTACTTCTTTGTCTAAAAGTTTTCCCCATTTTGTGGGTTGTCTTTTTACTCTGTTATTTATTTGTTTTGTTGTGCAAAACTTTTAAATAAGATGAACTCCCAGATGCTGATTCTTTGTAGTATTTCTTATAAAGTCGGGGTTTTATTCATGGAGTCTTTGGCTACAGTTATGTCTCTAAGTATTCTGTCTATTTTACTTTCAGAAGATTTGGTATTTCTGTTTCAATATTTAGGTCTTTGATCCATATTGATTTTGGTGATAGACAGAGTTTTGTATTTTGTCTTCAGTATGGATAATGCCAGTTTTTCCAGCATCATTTATTAAAGGTTTATCCCCGTAAAGGTACTTGGTCCTTTGTCAAAGATAAGTTGGCTGAGTATGTTTGGAGTTGTTTCTGCATCTTTTAATCTTTTCCATTGACTCTGGGTTCTGCTTTACTTCCACTACAATGTCATTTTCTTTTTGTTTTTCTTTTCTTTTTTTTTTTTTCGGAACCGGGAATTGAACTCAGGCCCTTCTGAGCCATCTCCCTGGCCCCTGAATGGATTTTTTTTTGTGGCAGGAACCAGGGATTGAACTTAGATCCTTGCGCTTTCCAGGGAAGCACTTATTCCACTGAGCCATCTTCACGGCCCTTCCAATGTTGTTTTCATCACAATATCTTTGTAGTATAATTTCAAGTCAAGGACTATAATACTCTATGTCTTGGTTACTTTTTCCTTATTGTAGGGACAAAATACCAAACTTCACAATTAAAAAAGGAAAGATTTATGGAGCTCACAGTTAGTGGAGGTTTCGGTCCATACTTAGCTAACTCCAAGGCAGAGTGCAGATGGCAGAGAGAAGCCATTCATGGTAGCAGAAAGCAGCAAAAAGCAAAAGGAAAGGCAACACCTGGAGCTGCTAGCTGGGCTCTCTCCCCTCTTTACACTGGTATGTAGATTGTCTGCCCCAGTGCAGCTGTAGTGGTCTCTTGCGCCTGCCTAAGCTTGCCTAAGCAGGCACTTTAGACCACTGAGCTATCTCCCTGGCTCCCAGAATATATTTACTGGAGGAAAGAAAAATTTCTACCTCAGAGAGGAACAGAAAGGGACCCAAGCAGGATGCCAAGGAATCTGGCTTTTTAAGGGATTTTTATAGAGCAAAACCAAGAGGTGAGGCAGGTCAAAGGTGGAAAACTGGGGAACTTGCACATGAGGTGGACAAAGCTATGGTCCACCAATAAGATGAATTGCTTAAATGAGGATCAAATGGGAAGCCATTCATGTAGCAAGCAGCACAGAATACAGAACTGTGGTTTTCCAGTAGGGATTGGGCCAGTGACTTATGGCTATTTCAACTTGACTGATACCCTTTTTAAAATATCAGTCCCTGACACTCATCCCCAAGGAGATTTATGGCAGAATTTGTTTACTCTTTGGTTTTGAGGTCTGGCCCACAGTGACAGTATGTCTCTCCCTAAGTTGCAAGGTTTTCCTTATTGGATCCTTTGAGGGCCTAGACCTGACTGTCTATAATATTTCTGTATAACTTGGCTGCTTACAACAATACTATCTCAAGGTCTTTCCCAGAGAAAACCACACTTATGTTCTTCCAGTTCTTCTTATATACTCTTTTCCTTTTCCAAATTATTTCCCCAAATTATTCACAATGAATCCTTGCTTCTGATCATATATCTTGAAGGGCCATGTGGGATTGTCTGTTCTCTAAAGTTTCTCTTAAGAGTTTTATAAAAAGGAACAAACAAGAAAAAAAAGCTTTCTAGAATTTATCTGTCCTACATTGCTGTGTATTTGAGGAAGTTGTTTCTATAAATCAGTTTTATTGTGTAATGATATTAAAGAGTTGTAAAGATTAGAAAAGATACTATATGGAGTTTGCTTAAGACAATAGCAAACAGAATAGCAGCAAATGCTTTTTGATAGTCTAATGATATGTTCAAGATTTTGTTTCCTCAGTTATCATCTCCAACTACAACAGACATGTCACATTAAATCTTTTTGAGCAAATTATACACATCCACAAGTTCATTCATAATGATTTTCTTATATCAGACTAAAATTATTTGATTCATTAGTCTGTATTTCCTAGAATCCTTTCTTTCAGAGACTGGTCAAAATTTCCACAATTACCATAGCATTTTCTGGATCTCATTCCACCATGATATACAGCTTCAGGGTGGATTAGAAGTTGCTCCACCAAATTTAAAATTTAGAAAAAAAAATAAAAATAAAATTTAGAAGGAATATCAGATAAAGTGAGATTTATGCAAATACATTCAAATATTTCAGGAATACTATGTGTGTATATAATTTTGTGTATAGAAAGTATAAAATATAGAGAGCCTGCCTGTTAGCTCAGTTGTTTAAGTGCCTGTTCATGCAAATGTAGTCAGTCGCAGGATATCGCAGTTTGGTCCCCAACTCTGCCTGCATTACCAGACCCATGCTTAAAGCAGCCTGAACCAGCCCCCTCAAAAAAAAAATCATTCTCAATTTATGGGGCTGGGGAGATGGCTCAGTAGAATAAGCACTTGCCTGGCAAGTGCAAGGGCCTGAGTTCAAATCCCAGTTCTGCCAAAAAAGAAAGAAAGAAAGAAAGAAAGAAAGAAAGAAAGAAAGAATAAAATATACTTTCAGAAAACAAAAGTACCTTACTTCCATACTGAATTGGAAACGAAAAAAAGCTGAGAGAATAACGGTTGAGAGTGATATCTGCATATTTGATTTCATGAGTACATATGTGCATAAATATTTATATGTTAAATATTATGAATGAAATTATTCTTATTCTATAATCAAGATACTTAACCATAAATTTGTTTAATATAGGATGAACAATCTCAATGAACTTACAAACTTGTATCTTTTATTTCCTTTTTTTTTTTCTTCTGTGTTCTACTCTAGTTCTTTAAGGAAAACTATATATTTGTGTATACTTTGTATTTGCACACAGGGGAGGGTTTAACAATCTAATATTACTCTGAGCTATGTATAGAAATCGACATTTCAGAAATGATAATTGAGAAAATAAATTACTTTCTTTGGGGAAGAAGGGCTTCTCCTTCCAACCTTGTTTCTTCAGTCATCTGAGTTGCAATTAACACAGCAGCAGGACAAATTACCTGCGGGCCTTTTAAGCAGCAGCTTTTCTACTGCAAGTGAGTTGCAGCTCAGGACTTCATTTTGCAGGAGGAGGCCAGGTTAAGTGTTCTCAATTAGCTTGCCTAATTACCTCAGTAGGACCAAAGTAGTTCTACATCTTGCTCCATACCAGGAATCTGAATACCTCCAGGCAAGTTTTCTTTCATCCCATCATTTCTCTGTGCAACATGTGCCTTTCACTGGCTCCTGAGCACTGCTATGATGTACTCTAGGGCCAAGAACTTTGGTGACACAGAGCCAAAGACTTTCTTTGTCTTTTCTTCACAGCAGAGCATCATCTTCAATACCGTATTGCACTTACAAGGCTATACCCCAGGATGGCATCTGCTTTTTATCTCTTTTCATTGTGATCTTTTCTAATCATTCTATGTAATTCTGAGATTTACCTATCAACCTTTCTCTCACTATCTTGCACTGTTTTTACAGAAGTTTTATAAAGCATTGATCCTCATCTCATAAGTCTTATTTTTTACCTTTTAGTCATATATTGTTTACTGTTTCTTCCTCCTCACTGTATCTCATTTGAAAACAAAGAGGTTTTCTTTTTTACATTCACTATTAAATCATAAGATTCCAGGAAATTATTATGATGTATATAGGTACTAGTAAAATAGTTTAAGAGGATCATTGAATGAGACATACCATATTTTGTTGAAATTGTAGTGCTGTTCTTGGATACCAACAATCTGTGGAAAAGTTAAAAGACTACTGACTGCAGTAGACTATGAAAATGGACAGAAGCAGTTGATGTTTGGAAGCTATCGGCTGTAATGAGGAAATATACACTGATTGCCAATGTTAAAAAAACTTATAATTGGGTAAAGATGTCTATCAGTATAACCCTTATTGCTACATCATTTAAAGTTATAAGAGTTATTAATATCTGAAAATGTAACTTACATTTTACAAGTTTTGTTAGGAGTTAACATGGATATGGTGTAGAAAATTTTAAAAAAGAGTAGAATATAAGATATTTGCCCTTTCAGAAGAATGCATCTGATCTTTCGTAGTCACTCACCGATGTAAACATATGTCAAAGGCTTCAACTGAAAGTGAAATTCTAGAAATATTTTATTCTGTAATTAAAAGAAGAAAACTTCTTTGAAATCCAGTTCAAGAAACCTTAAATTAAAATTTGTACCCCAACCTGGAAGAGGAGAGATAATTAATTGGGTTCAACATTAACTAGCTAGAAAACGTCTGTGCAGAATGTATCACTCAATATAATTGGATTTCATAAAAAATACATTTTTCCCAGTTATATTACATTATTTTAAAACTGTCACTCATTCTGATTTGTTTTGATTTTTAACAGGGCATTACTGGTTAAAAATTTATTGCAATGATATAAACAATTAATAAATCACATTTCTGTTATCCTTGTGAATTACATGTCAAACTGTTTTTCCTTCTACTTAGTTTTACCTGGCCCTAATCTAGAAGGTGACTCACTAACTACTATAAAATAAATTCCTTGTGAATTAGTTTCAGAATGACAAGTTTCTATAAATCGTGAGACTGATATAACTTGAACATTATATATGATTAAATTTATACTCAACTGTTGCATTTGTTTGATGCTTATATAAATGATAGTGTTTTTAATTGCAACTTTGTGTACTTTATTTTTAAACATATATTTCACAATGATTTATATCAATATAGCTGAAGAAGTAATTATACAGATACGTCCACCCTTCATTGCTACAGATTGCTTGCAAAGAGTTTGGAAGAAAAGAAGACAGAGGGTAATCGTCAGTTTCACAACTGCTGACAGTTGTCAGCCAATCTGCTAACAATCAGATCACAATTAACAGAGCCTGATGGCCATAGCCACCCACAAAAGTCAGGGTTCTCTTTTACTCTCAGTAAATAGGAAAACAGCCTGAAAAGTCTGAAGAAAGATCTTACTCTCCATAAATAGGAAAACAGCCTGAAAAGTCTGAAGAAAGATGTGCCACTTCCACTGGCAGAAAACGTGGTTTGGATTCTTTCATAAGCAGTCATTTTGCCAGTATATAAGCACTGTCTCCAACTCTCTTTTTGCGATTTCTCTCCCCTTCTTTTTTTATTTTTAATATAGAACACTTCACGAATTTGCGTGTTATCCTTGCACAGGGGCCATGCGAAGCTCTGTATCGTTCCAATTTTAGTATATGTGCTGCCAAAGCAAGCAAGTGGTTTTTCTCTTAAGGTAATTCTAAATAGGCATTTTGAGTTGATCAGATGGCTCAGCAGACTAAACACCTGACTGGGCAAAGTACAGAACCGGGTTTGAACCCTGGTACCACATGCTGCATGCTGCACCAGTCCTGCCCTTGGGTGTGTCTAGCGGGCTAAGGAGACCAGGCATGGTGGCGCACTCCTGTAATCCCAGCACTGGGGAGGCAGAGACAGGAGGATCACTAGGATTGCGAGCTGTGTAGTTTTCATCATTTTGCTTTCTTCATTCTACTCTGAATACTCCTACTCAGTTTCTTGCTGAAACCTAATTTTTCTCTTTGCATTCGGTAGTATTGTCTTAGTCACTTAGCCATCTCTGAGACAAAATTCCTGAGACTTGGGGACAGTTTTATTTTGGCCCCTGGTTTGAGTCAGTGCTCAGCTGTGCCCAAGGCAGCAGGGTACAGCATAAGGCACGGTGAAGGACAGTCCCTGCACCCCGGCAGGAGGGCAGCGGAAACAAAGGGAGGGGCCAGAGGGAGGGAACCCTTCCGGCCGCCCCAAGGACTCTTCACAATCCATTCTTCCTTTAAGACATTCACCACACAAAAGTAAGGGCAGAGTGTATTTCATCAAGATGTGTATATTTTCTTTTCTCTCTCCAACTTGAGCACCAATTCCAGGAGTGTAAGTATGTCTTTCTACTGTACTATTATTATGAATTCCAGGTATATTAAATATAGAGCCCTTAATAAATATTTGTTAGAATAAAGGAAGAAGCTGTATATCTGAGGACATTTTTAAGCTCCCTTGAAGACAATTATTTGGTAAAAACAAAATAAAAACGAAAATTATGATTTTTAAAATGTGCTTCACTTCAGGATCCAAAGATGATTGCCTAAGCTTTGCATTTAGTGAGGTTCAGGAAATAGCTTATTAAACACAGATCAAACATATTGAGAAAAATTAATTTCATAATTAAAGAGATGATTTCTTAAAAATCTAATTAAAACACAAGAAATCACCTGAAATAAAATGTACAAACACAAGGCTAAAAATATTCAAAATTAGAAATTGTGTTTGGAACTACAAAATATAAAGATGAAATTGCAAATGGTTAAAAACCATTATAATTAAATTTGAAAACCTCTATGGAATTTACGATTTTTAGAAATCCCAAATGATTATCACTGACTCTCAAATATATACATAAAATCTCAATAGACCAATTATTACAAAAAAATCATAAAAAGCTGTCAGAATATGCCTAACAAAGGTAATTAGAAAATTAAATTTAAACACATTTAAACTTTTCCACAGGGTGAAAAAGTAACTTTTCAAATTGTTTAGCAAAATTACATTAATTTTATTTTTTTATTTACTTAATTTTAATGTATTTGCTACAGGGTCTCACTATGCAGCCCAGACTCCCAGTGATCTGCTTGTTATCAGCCTCCACAGTACTGGGATTACAGGTGAGCACCACCATGCCTGGTCTCTGTGACCAGCTCAGCAGGTCATGTGATGTCAGGGATCTAACCCATTCCCTGCACTTGCCTATCAAGGTGCTTCATCCTCTGAGCTATCTCACTGGCCCTTACATTAGTTTTATTAAAGACTATGGTCTACACTTAACATAAAATAGAATTTCAAGAAAAATCTGGATAAACTTCCTATAACATAAGGTCTTGCTGAATATGCATAAATGTAATTTAAAAACATTAATCAGTCAATATGCATAAAAAATAAATACAAATGACTAGAGAGGATGCAACATGATACAATAGACCACTGATACTACAGATACAATAAAATTGTACCATAGATATAATAGAATTCTTGTATTGGTACCCTCAGGTAATAATATTGAACCTAGATAGGCCAATGTACACACAAACTCACCAATATTATCCATAACAACATAGTTAAGAGTAGCTTGTAGCTATAAAAACTATGTTCATTAAAAATAGAATAAATACTTGCAGCATATTTAAGTATAATACTTACAAAAATGAAAATGAACTGCTGCTAGTTCTTACATGAAAAATTCATCAAATGCAAGATGAAGCATGATGTTAACAATATGAAGTTAAATATTAGGTATAAAAATTTGTATTAGAAACAGAACAAGGTCAAGGGACAAAGTAGTAATGGAGGAAGTGATTGCCTCAGGGGGTTTTCAATTCCTAGTTACTTTTAGTTTTTCATCTCTGGACAAGTGTGCTAACTTTATGAGAATTTATAGAACAGAGTATTTACATTTACTTTTCTGTATATGTAAGCATGTTGTATGAATAAATTATTCTGAATATTAGACAGTGAAAATTATATTTGTATAAATATTATATATATATATATATATATATATATTCAATGTTGTGAACTGCCCAAAGACCAGTGTCTTGCTACCTTCCTACTTATGCCCTCTAACACCTCAAACCTAATGAAGATTCAGTTACCTTTGTCCAAAATGTTTAGAACTGGAAGTTTTTCAGTTTTCAGATATATTCTTAGTTTGTAATATTTTTTACCTATTCTTAGTTTGCGACAGTTTTGTATACTTAAAGATCTTAGAGCTAAAACCCAAGTCTAGACAAAAAAGCATATAGATAAATAGATAGATAGATAGATAGATATAGATATACATATATGTATGTATTACTTATAATCATATATATTTTAGAGCCTGAAAATAACTTAATACACCATTATCAATAACTCTATTGATTAAACAAACTTTCATCACATGGAATTTTCCACTTGTGGTATAATTTTTGGCATGCAAAAACTACAGATTTTGGAGCATTCTGGATCATAAATATTTGGATTAAGAATGTGCATCTTGTAATTCACAGATAACATCTGAAATATCAATCCACTGAAGCTTCATTTTTCTTTGAATTTACCACTAAGATATTTGTTCTAGCACAAAAATCATCATCAGTTGAACATGTATGCTTAGATCCTTGGCCACTTGCCAGCCTGAGATGATAGCCAAATGCTTAAGTTTCTTCAAGTGATTTTTTTCTAGTTATTCAGGCACAGTTTGTCACAATGAAAGATGCATAATTATTTATACAACATTTAATCTGATTCTATGTATAGTAATATACAATGAAAAAGACAGAAAATGTTGCTGCTCATTCAATACTGAGAATTAAAGTTAGGCTGACAATGTAAGCCAACACCTTTATATTTTATTTCTTTCTTAGACTAATAAAATATCATTCCTTTTGAGTTTGAAAAACAAACCACATATCTCTTCCAAAAAGAAACTTCTGCTCACCACTTCAGGTTATTTGAAAATGAAAGAAGACTATTATTCTCGAAGCATATTGAAATAATTTAAATATTTCTGTGCCTAACACTGCCTTTATGAATCTGATACATTTTTACTCGTATCAAGTCAATCAGATGATCTATTTTTCTGTGTTATATTATGGACATTTTAAAAAAGCTACTCTATCATATTGTATTCTGTGTAGTTGCTATAAAGATGTAGAAAGAGAAGCAAAATATATATTTGTTGTACTACATGTAGTTTGTCATAAAACTTGTTTAGATACTATCAAAACATATAGAATGCTGTAAACTTAAGCCAATAGTTGAACATTTTATCAAATAGATTCTTATTTATTAACTGAACCATCATTACATGAACATAAAATAGATGACCAGATCTTTATGACAGCATACCATATTTTCTCACTTGTTAGATCTTCCTTTTATGGTCATTCATGTGCATTGTGAGGTACTATTACAATCAATCTTAAGTAAATTAGGATTTTAAATGTTTTACTGAGTGATATGTTATATTGTCTTATTATAATAGAAATAAGTGTTAAAATAATGAAAATATAAATGTAATATATAAAAAAAATCTTTAGCTTATTATTAATGCTATTGAAAATTTCCTGTGTAATTTACATTGAAATCTATCACTAATTAAATTGAATTTTTATCTCTGAAAGGATAGAACATTGAAAAACTGTCTTTAATCAACCGAGAAAAGCAAGTTTACCTTTTTTAAAACCATTGTTCCATCAGATCAAAGAGACTTGATATATCTTTGATTAAAGACAGAATAGTTCTTCACAGATAACTAGTTTACCTTTTGAAGATTTTTTTAAACTCATAAGTGAATAATTAAAGAATTCTGGATGACAAGAGTCAATTCTTCATAAAAAGACACTTAAAATATGAACATCATTAAAAATATATAAGTATAGTAGTATGATATTTAGCTTTCTTAAATCAAGCTTATTTTTTGTTTCCATTTTATGGATTAATGGTAAATTAATTTGCTCAGAATATTATTTATTCTCAGAAGGAAAACAAACTATATTTGTTTCTTGTAATGTTTTTTTCCTACTCTTTTCTGAAATTTTCTTTACTAATTTCTGTATGCTAGCCTTTGAAATATTAGTGGACCGGATGTAAATGTTTAACTTATTATCATATACTTATAGAGATACATTTTTATTCAATTCATGAGCACAAGGATGCATGAATACTTTGTTAATCCTTTTTTTATTTTAAGGAAGGGTCTACTACACGGTGTTCAGGGTCTCACTACTAATTAAATCAGACTTGTAGTAATCCGCCTCTTTACAGCCTCCCAAGAGCTGGGATTACAGGCGTGCTCCATGCAGTCCAGTCTCAATTGCTGCCCTGGGGGCAGTACCAGCAGGTCTTGTGGGAGATCAAACCCTGGCTGCTACTCTCTGCCTAAGCAGGTGCTTTAGTCCGCTGAGCTGTCATGCCAGCCCAGCATACACATTCTTAAGTTATCTGAGAAGAATCTTTTTTAAAAGACTTCATTTTTACCAAAGGGGGAAAAAAAAAAAGAAAAAAAAATAACAGAGCCATTTTATTCCTATACCTTAAGTGATAACTACTTGAAGCATAATCACAGTTTAGTCTATATTGCTATATATTGTCATTATCATTTAAATAGTATTAAATTATAGCATAAGTCCCTCCATTGTTCTAAAATATCCAAGATAGTGATTTGTTCTTCATAAATTGATTATGTTATTCCTCAGTCTACATTTTTTAGAGTAAAATCTATTTTTAGATACAAAAGTCTATCACTTCATTTTATGCCTTAGTAATTGCTACTGGAGTATTGTTCGCACACTTCAGATCCTCTCCAGCAATAGTTTTGTGAAGCAAGCAAAGGACAGTTTGCTACAGCTGTTCTGTTATTGTATGTATGCAATTTAAAAGCTTCAAATTATTTGAAGAGCAGTGATTTAGCTTTAGAAGAGTGAAGCAAAATCAGAATAACATGAATTGAGAATTGATATTTCTTCTGGGGCCAGAGCTACTTATTGATTTCTTGCTATGTAGACTAAGGATGGATTCAAGAACCAAAATCACAATAAAGGATAATAAGAAAGCATGCTGCATGCTGTCAAGTTACTGCACGCAATCTGCTCTAGAAAAATATTTACAGAAACAAAAACTAAGTTAAGACTTTATGAAATTTGAAGCATAGAAACTGGAGAAAAATATACACTGCAGGTTACAAAGAACCATGAGGAAAAACATCACAATATGAATTTATATCTAGCTTATGGCTTTTGACAAATGGGTTGATTAGCTTACATGAAAAAAATCATTATTTCTTTCAGCATAAAAAAACCCGTACCTATTATTGCAAATAATGTTGCTGGATACTTCAACAAGTTGTTGGCAATGCGGACTGAGAGCATGTCTGAGATTCGTGGGCCTTTCCACTGAATCACGACAATTGTAAAGACCCATCCTAATTCCAGGTAGAACTGGGACCTCAACCTAATTCTTTGTCTAACTTCCTTTTCTTTCTGTTACACTTCCATTTCTCCCTTGCAGATTTTTGCCTGAGATCTCTTTCTGTAATAGGTCATTAACAAAAAAATTCTCTTTTGGGGAATCTTCCAAGGAAACATATCTAAGGAAATAGAGAAGTTGAAATTAAAGCATTTAAAATGCATACTTCACAACAAAGCCTCTAATGTCAGTCCTAAAACAAATAGCATTTTTTCCTTCTCTTTAAAAATTTATTTATTTATTTATTTATTTATTTATTTATTTATTTGGTATGAGATCATCCTATGCAGCTTGAACTTATAGTGGGGCTACTGTCTCAGCCTCCCCAGTACTGAGAGCAAAGGCATGCGCCACCACTCTCAGGGTTCCAGGACAGGCACAGCATGCAATACCGGAGATCCAAACCAGGTCTTTGCACTTACTAGGCAAGTGTTTAGCTACCTCCCCACTAAGCCATCTCGGCAACCCGTCTTTTTCTTTCTATGGATGAACACGTATTTACTAACTTTTCCCTTTGAAATTGGAATATACTGCGCATGTTCTTTAGTACCATGATTTGTGAAAGTGATTTGTTTTAAAATAAATGTTTTTAGACTAGTCAAATTTACATTATCATATTTTAACTGCTATTTATTCATTGCATTTATACTTTATATCTTACCCTTCTCTTTCTTCTCTGCCCTTGTGGAATTTAGTTTTTTCTCTTACAGGTTAGAATATAAATTCTAATTAATTTAGATCCACCTTAAACACTATTATATTGTTATCATCAGTTAAGTTAGATAAAAATATTGTAGGCAGTCAAAGATAGGACTACAGAGGACTGATTATGGAACAAAATATCCTGCAACTCTGGGAGAGACAGGCACTGCCACAGTGGGCCAGACCTCAAGACAAAATATTAAAGAAATGCTGCCACACACCTCCCAAGGGTTAGACATCAGGGACTGATACTCTAAATATGGTATCAGCCACCTTGAAAAAGCTTGGGAGTCACTGGTCCAAGCACCTACAGGAAAAGCTCCTGTTACGTATTCATGCCTACTTGCTATGTGACTCCCTTTCTCATTTGATCCTGATCTAAATCCTGCTTATCACCTTATTGGTTGACCACAATTTTATCCCACCTCATACCCACCTTGCAAGTTCCCGTGTTTTCCACCTTTGATCTGCCTCACCTCATGGTGTTGCTCTATAAAAATCCCCCCAAAAGGCAGATTCTTTGGCAACTCACTTGGGTATCCTTCTGTCCCACTCTTTTACAGAAGACTTTCTTTCTGCCATTCAATATATTCTGCTCTTAACCTCTGCTGTTCCTAAAATTCATTCTTCAGTTTTAGAAAACACAAACTGATCCCAGGTATTTTTCAGCTCAGGCGTTTCATTCTCCTAAAGCAATATGACTTCGCATGCAGTACAGCTTATTACTATATGTTGTAACAGAATATGACCAATTCTTCCCTCGTGTCTTCTGTGACACAACTATCATTAATTTAACTTACCTACGTTCTATAATCGCTCTATCCATCCTTACTATTTATTACTCAAATAATCTTCAGTTATTAATATGTCATTATTAGTAATGTTTTAAAGGAGCATCATTATTCCATTGAGGTATAAGAAAAATGAGACTTTATCTTAATTTTTTTCAATTATTTTTCAATAGTTTCCTTTTTCATCTGATTGCAATTTCTACTCTAAATGATTTTGTTTTCTTTGAAGAAAATTGTTGGCAAATAATATTTATTGGCCAGAGAGATGGCTCAGTAGAATATGTGCCTGCCTGGCAAGTGCAAGCACCTGAGTTCAATCCCTTGTTCTGCCAAAAATAATAATAATAATAATAATAATAATAATAATAATAATATTTATTGGTAAAGAATTATTTTGTTTTTACTTGACAATGTCTTTACCTTCTTTTTTCAAATATAATTTCACTGAATACAAATTTATAAATTAGGGAGTGTTAAACACCACTGTTTGCCATAAAATATATTTGAGTTATCATAAAATCATATGTTGATTTCAACAAGGTTATTATTTCATATATCTACTCTCACCAATTTGCCTTTTATGACAATTCAGGAAATTTTCAAATTCTCAAAATATTAAACTAAGATTTCTACAACAATTGCTTGCAATACAAGTAACTGTACAATTTCAGTGATAATTTAAATTTAAAAAATCAAACCTTGAAACTACAACTGTGACTGTATATAAGAAACACTTTAAATCTAACACTGAATAATGTATTATGCTATCCTAAGGAGATTGCTTTGTTACTGAAATAAGGGATGGACAAACTAAAATATAATATAAATCATAAAAAGAAAAGGCCAAGAAACATAAATGTATTAAAATAAAATAGTATTGCAGTGAGTATAATGGATTCCAGATATTTTAGATACACAGGTACTCAAGACTGTCAACACTAAGGCTGAGTGTGGTGCCACACGTTTGTAACCCCAGCACTGAAGCGACTAAGGGAGGAGGTTCATTGTAAATTCAAGACCAGCTTGTGCTACATAGTAAAATCAAGTCCAGCCTGAACTATACAGTGAGGTCCCGTCTCAAAAACAAACAAAAATTTTACAAAATGTATACATGGAATTTTGGTATCTCATGGAATTTGAACTTTGAATTTGAACATATCAATATGTGCAAATGATATCCATCTTATTCTGATATCCATCTTATTTTGTATGTCAACTTTCCTCATAGAGGTATATGTGAAGTACATGGGAATGCATTCAGTCTAATATTTTATAAGGGCAAAGTCATTACCTGTATTACAAAATCAATGATTATCAAGATTCATTGACATTGTTTTTGTCCCAAGAAGAATATGTCTCAAACGGAAAATAAATACCTCTAGCAAAAGTCCTGACATACAAAGTAAGGATGACAGTAGTCAAAGAAGCATTTTAAAAACACATTTAGGGAAATAGCTGAAGATTTCCCCTGAGCAGTATTCTTGGGCCAAATGAGAAATGGAATAATTTTTAGGATTTTTTAAAGAATTGTTTCTTTTATAGATGATATAGTTAACCCTTCATTTTAGAATTTTTGACAAAAATATTTTAATACAATTGTTTTAAGTCCATGTAAAATTAATGAGTTAAAATCACATGTTCATATTATTAATTTATATGAAGACTCTCTCAGAAAATTAACTTCAATTTATATAACATGCAATGCTTTTCTTTAGCCAAAATATTTTATTAAAAATAAGTTCAGAGAAATAAAGTCAGCAAGATATGGAGAAGCTCCATATCCTAATATCTCCCAGAAAAATGTCTTGAGAAAAACAAATAATGACTGGCAACATAACTTTTAAAAGGCTTTTGAAAACAGCCAAAGGTATACAATAAACTAATGAAAGTTCAATTAGGAATAAAATGCATTAAAATAATAGAAAAATATTGGTGGTTTTACTAGGTCTTGCCCCTGTGAATGCTGAAATTATGGCAGTTATGTACAGAAGTGGTAGTTTAGTCTCCGCTGACCTCTCTTGAACTAAAGGCAATAGAATAGATTTTGTGTGGGAAGTTCTATCTTGTTTGGAGAATTGATTGTTCACCTAACTCAGAACTCATGCAAACTGAAATCGATGTGAATAACTGCAATCTCAAATTGATAAAAGCTGTGTAAAGAGACCACTACAATCAAGGGACTCAGTTTAACAGCATAATCCTCTGTTATTTAACAAATAGTAAATATTTCAACAATAATTTTTTCAAATAGAAAGTAGTTGGGTTACTGTTATTTAGATCCTCAGATAATTTAAGTAACAGAGTGAAATCTTTGAATAAGAACTGCTGATTTAATTGAAGAAGCCAATTAGAGCCACAATTTTTATTTTAAAATTAAGAAAATACTGATTGAGAGGATATGATAACTTGTCTACAGCCACATAACTTCATTTGGTCCAACAAAGTTTTGAAGTTGTATTATCTTTTCCTCAAAATTCCTTGCCTTTGTCTATTAACACTTGATAGTTGGTGTCTGATAACACTTCATTTGTATCCTGTTATTGATAAGATGTGTATATAGAATTATTGTTTTTATTTTCCAAGTTTTTAATGAGTGCTATATGCCTTTAAGGTACAATTATTAAAAAAGTATATCATATTTTTCTCTCCACAAGAACAATAATTTATTACAGATACTGTGGAATCATCATGAATACCCACTTTGAAAATCTTTCTTCTCACAGGATGGAAAACAGAGAAGAAATGGACAGATTCCTATACAGGTATGAATTACCAAAACTGAATGAAGAAGACATAAAAATGCCAAATAACACAATATTAGTCATGAAATGAAAAGTATAATAAAAAGCTTACCAACATAAAAAGCCAAGGTCCTAATGGACTCAGCTGAATTCTATAAGGAATTTAGAGAAGATTTGATTCCGATAGTCCTCAAACTCTTCAATGAAATTGAAAGGGAAGCAATACTCCCTAATTAATTTCTAGAGGAAAGTATTGCGCTGAGACCAAAACTGGAGAGAGAGAGAGAGAGAGAGAGAGAGAGAGAGAGAGAGAGAGAGAGAGAGAGAGAGAGAAAACGAACTATGGGCCAATCTCCCTCATGAACACAGGTACAAAAATCCTCAATGAAATATTAGCAAATAGAATGCAACAAATTATAGGAAGATTATACATTATGACCAGATGGGACTTATCCCAGGATACAATGATGGATCAACATATGTAAATCTATGAATGTAATATACTATATTAGCAGAGCCCATAACAAAAACCACACGATCATCTCTATAGTCACAGGAAAAGCTTTTTACGAAGTCCTACACTCTTTCATGATAAAAAATAACAATAAAAAATAAACCTACAGAAAATTAGAAGATATGCCCTATATCTCAATCTGATAAAAAGCCTTTTATGACAAACCAACAGTCAACAACATTTTACATGAAGAAAAGCTGAAAGCTTTTATTGTTAAATCAAGTACAAGACAAGGATATCCACTATCACTAGTCTTATTCAACATAATTCTGGAAATATTAGACAGAGCCATTAGATGACAGAGAGAAATAAAAGGAACAACAATAGATAAAGAAGAAGTTAAACTCTCATTATTTTCAGATGGCATGATACTCTACTTAGAAGAACCAAATCACTTCACCAAGAAGCTCCAACAATTTTTTTTTGCTTATTAAGTTAGATTTTT
Source organism: Octodon degus (assembly GCF_000260255.1). Taxonomy (NCBI): domain Eukaryota; kingdom Metazoa; phylum Chordata; class Mammalia; order Rodentia; family Octodontidae; genus Octodon; species Octodon degus. The sequence goes on from NW_004524733.1 coordinate 4,286,748, forward strand.
AATTTTACTATGTTAAAGTATTACTGGAATAAATTCTAAACATTGATCACAGAAAATAATAATTATTATTAATTATATATAATATAATATATAATCTTTAATATTACTTATTTAATTTTTACGTATTTTTCATCGGCACGTGCTTGCAGTGCACAGTGAGTACATCCATGGTACAGTGTAGAAGCATGCACACAGCTTTGCCTTCCCTCTTCTTTTTCTTCTGCACCTGCTCCCTATTCCTCATGGTCCCAGTTTATCTACTCATGATCTATTTCCCTTATTCCTATTATCCATCTGTCTCTTTAAATTTTACATTATGGAAAAAATGTAAAAGAGAATTGCATAACTAAATAATAGCAGAATAACAATAGTTAACCCATTGAATATTGTCACCTTCTAAGCAGTAACACACAGTACAATATAGGAGTATGAAAAATTCACAAATAAATATTACCACAGAACTTCTTTTTCAATGAAATAAGAGATACTAATAATGCAGATAGCTTGCATGTTTCTCCCTTTTTCCATTTTTTATCTTTTTCCTCATCTGAACTCTTTTTTCTTTTTGAACAATTCTTTTTTAATTCACAATCCTTACCACACATTTTAAGACTTATTTCTTCTTTCAATTTCTTAAAACAGGGAGACAATATAATGTTTATATATGTGAGTCTGATTTATTTCACTTATGATTATGATCTCAAGTTGCATCCATTTACCAACAAAAGTCTCAAGATTATCCTTCTTTATAGTTCATAGTATTACACTGTATAAAATACCATATCTTTTGTCCAATCTTTGTTAGGTGGACATTTGGGTTGCTTCCAAGATTTAGATATTGCAAATTGTGTGGCTATAAACACTGGTGCACATATATCTCTGAGACATGTTTTTAATTGTTCCTGGAAGATATTCAAAAGGGAAACAGTTGGTTCAAATGGGAACTGTAATCCTGCTTTCTTTTTTTTCCATAATTTTATTGATAAGCAAATACCAATGAGACAGTTTCAAACCAAATTGATAGGACAGTTTCAATAATTAACACATTGCATACATTCTTCTTAGTGGTTAATTGCTGTACAAGATGCAGACATTATATCCTATTTACAAACACCATTAGAACCAATCCCTCTATTCATTAAGAGAATGTAACTATATATCTATCCAAACCACATTGAATACACAGATACAAAATGGATACATCTGTATCCCTCTTTTTTGTTAAGTTCTGTTATTTGAATATTATAGGTGTGTTAACTCAGCAAAATATTCTAAAAGAGTCCAGTAGTCCATATCAATATTGGGTCTTCCGCTTGACTGGCAATGTCAGAAATTTTTGACCTGAGTCCCCAACAACTCGACATAACACCATGGCTTTACTTCTTATATTTTGTTTTTATACTTTTCTGCTGGATGGTTAAGACCAAGGTAAAGCAGGACGTATGCAACAAGAGTTGTAGAAGCTCCTACAATTAATAAACAAATTAAGTAGCAGGATATGAAGTCAACACCCAGAAATCAGTAACATTCCTTTACACAGCAACAAATTCACTGTTTGTTGAAAAATATACCCTTCACAATTACATACAAAAAATGAAATACTTAGAAATTAGTCTAACAATGGAAGTGAAGATCTATACAATGAAAATTACAATACCCTAAAAAGAAAGGAAAAAAAGACTTCAGAAAATGTGAAGATATTCCTTGCTGTTGGATAGGAAAAACCAACATTGTAAAATGGCCATACTCTGAAAATTGTTAGACAGATTTAATGCAATCCCTGTTAAAATACCATCAGCATATCACACAGATTTAGAGAAAATATTCCTGAAATTCATTTAGAACAAAAAGACCTAAAAGAACAAAGGCAGTCCTGGTCAACAAGGCAGGAAGCATCACAATACCTACTTGAAATTAAACTACAAAGCTACAGTAATGAAATCAGCATGGTACAAGCAAAAACAAAACAAAACAACAACAAAAACACAGACCTAAAGATCAATGGAGCAGACACAACTACAAAACACCTAGCCACCTCATCTTTCACAAAGGGGCAAAACAGATTCACTGGAGATACAATAGGCTCTTTAACAAATGGTGCTTAAAAAATAGGTTTTACATGCCAAAAACTAAAACAACATCCATGACTATCACCACACTCAAAACTAAAGTCAAAATGGATTAAAAACCTAAACATTGAAATAGAAACACTGAATTTACAGGAGCAAAGTAGGTGGTAATCTTGAAGACATATGGGTAAGCAGAATTCATGAACAAAAACCAAACTGCACCTGAAATACTTCAAAAATCAACACCTGGGATCTCATCTCCTCAAGATGTTTCTACATGTCAAAAGAAATGACCACCAGAGTGAAAGGGCAACCCACAAATTGTTAAAGAAAACTTAACCAACAATTACTCAGAAAAAGGACTTCTATCTAAATATATAAAGAACTAAAAAAAAAAAAATCAGGCTACAAAATTCAAAGACTCAATCCAAAAATGGGTGTCTGTAATAAATGCACACTTCTCAGAGCAAGAAAAACAAATGGCAAATAAATACATGGAAAAAAATAAAGTTTCACAGCACTGGTCATTTGAGAAATGCAAATTAAAATAACAGTAAGATTCCATCTTAATCCAGAAAGAATGGCTATCATAAAGACATCAACCAATTACAAATGCTGAAGAAGATGTGGGGAGAAAGGAACACTTCTCCGCTGTTGCTGAAAGTGTAGACTAGTACAAGACTAGTAAAACTTTTATGGAAATCAGTGTGGAGACACCTCAGAAAACTAGGATTGGCATTCCATTCAACCTAGCTTTTCGCCTTATGGGTAATTTTCCAGAATAACTGAAAATATCATACCACAGTGATGTATAGGAACCCATGTTTTTTGTTTTTGTTTTTCGGAACCGTGGATTGAACTCTTGCCAGGCAAGTGCTTATTCTACAGAGTTATCTCCCTGGCCCCAGGAACCCATGTTTATAATAGCACAATTTGTCATAGCTAATTATTGGAAACAACACAAATGTCCATCAATTTAAAAATAGATTTTAAAAATGTGGTAGTGTTATTCAATGGAGTATTACTCAGTTATAAAGAAAGATGAACTTAGAGCTTTTCTAAGTAAATGGATGAAACTAGAGGCTATCCTAATAAGTAAAATAAATCAGGCCCAGGTATACATATATCAGATTGTCGCACTGGTGTGAGAACCTAAAAGAATAAATAAAATTTGAAAGGTACAATAGCTATAGTAAATGTGAGGAAACTTAACATAAGGGATAAACAATTGAGATGATACAAAAGAGAAAAATAGGAAAAAATTGCAAGAGGAAAAATCATTTAACTATATATACAGGTTAGCACAGATGATTGTACTACTAATTTCTATCAGTTTTTTAAAGGTAGCAGTTAATGCTTAAAATTTTTACTTTTCTATTTTGTATACTGTTCTCCATGATCTGAGCACAGAAGACAACAATGCGCAATATACTAGCACAGTGTGATACTTTCCATATATTCTTATATTTGCTTTTTAAGATATGCACCATTTGTAATTTCTTATATATTATTTTTATATTTTTTTAAAAATAAATTTAAATAAAAGGACAGGAGAAAGTATTCAAGGTTTATGGAAAGGAACAGTTAATGTTTCAACTGTTTGATCAGTCTTATATGCCTGTATCTGGTAGTCTGGGTAACAACTTTGATGACAACAGTATATAATATAACAACCATTATTAATTTCCTGCTCTTGTTTTGAAATCCTAGACACCTTTTGTTGTCTTATGATGCTTTGTTTTTGTGCTTGTTCTTGTTATTTGGATTTTTGTTTTTCTTTAAAATAAAAAAAGAATCAGAATACCAAGACATTTTATTAAAATAACCACTAACAAGTCATGTTTATGATTACTTGCATACTGTATGAGAGATAGAATAAAATGCATTTTACAGTCAATTATAGATATTATATTTTTAGTCTCTTTATTCTTTTTTAGACAAATTTATGATAGTTTCTAAAATTCTTTGCTTAAATTATAACACAACAAATACTTCAGCAGACATGATCATGCTGGCTTAGCTGGAAATTGTCACAGAAATTTTATTCCAACCAGGTCTTACAACATGATTTGCAGAGTAAACATATATTCTGCTGCTTGATACAGTATAATTTAATGTAGAACTAATGGTTCCTAATAATTACATTGTCATTCAAATGACTAATAATGTAGACTAATTTTTAACATGTTGAAAATTTCAATATAATACTTTTTAAGAATTAATGGTTAATTTGAGAGCATTAAATTAATTTTGACAGATTCACAATCATATGAAGAAAAATAAGGATACAGTGATAGGCATGAGGAGGAATTTATATTGCTGCAGATGTTCATGCATACATATTATGTATACACATATAAATGAATAGTGATAAAGTGAGATGCCTTAGAGACTATTTGGACTTTAAGATCTTTATAATAAATTAATTATGTAGGTTTGTATATGATTAATTCACTTAAAATCTAAACAAGTGAAAATTAAATATCTTCAAGATAATTCCTTTTGACTTACAGTAACATTTCTGTTTTAGATTCACTATGTAATTATGTTGATTCGACAAAAACTCAGTAAAAGAAGAAAAATTATAAGCAAATGTCATACTGAAGCTGTTATCAAAGTTAATAAATTATGTTTATTTTTCCATAATAATAATTGTGTGGACTTAAATATTTTGAATAATTTTTCCTCCCTCAGATTTATATTTTTTCTCAAGCTCTGGAACTTATGTTTGAAGTTTAATACACAGCTCCTACTTGAGATTCAAGTGAGGGCTATGTCTGAGGGCAAATATTTAAATATCATATATAGTACAGAGAATGTTGTTCTTTTCAAAAGGCCTTACCATAACCATTTACCTTTGCATTTATAATGACTTTACAAAAACAAGGCTAAAAAGGACAGTCTCAATATGGATCCTGCTTATTAAATTGCTAACATTATCAGACTTAATTTTGCATTTCTTATGTTAAAGATAAATATGGACTCTAACAATTTATATTTTATTGTACAAAGGCAAATAAGTCAGTGAGCTGTGTTCTTGATGCAATTTAGTGTCTATATTTTAACCAAATTTCAGAATAATTTAATAAATCTGAGTAGGAATGTAGAAGTGCTACTGGCTCTTTAAAACATAAATAAGTGAGATATTTTAACTCAAAACCATAGAAACATTTGAGTAGAGGCCCCTTGGTTCGTTCACTTTGGAATACCTTCCTACATTTGCTTTGTGGAAGAACTGTATTTTGTATTCTCCCTTGGCTTCTACAATATTTTTAGGGCTATTCAATGTTTGGTAAAGAATTACTTTTCTTTCTTTATTAGAAAGGATTTTTCCTCTTTATATGATTTTTATAAAGTTTAGTGTATTATATCTCTTATATTTATAATTGCAAATATGTGTACTTCTAAAAATCTTCAAAGAGAATTAAACAACTCTAATCACTGCAATGGTAGCATATTAAGTACTAATGATTTTTAATTTTGAAATAAAAAAACTCTGAGCAAGATTATGGGATTGTTTGTAGATTTTGTTTCTTCAAAATGTTGCCTTTCCTTGCCTTCGTAATATAAAGCACATCTGTTGATTCAAGCATTTGTCTAATAAATATGGCAAAGAAGCAGGTGTGAATCTGTAGACTGGAAACAAAAGGAGGAAAAGATTGATGTGTTGATTTATTTTTGTATACCTGCCCAAAGCTGTGGGATGAGTGAAATCTGTGGATCATAAATAACAAACCTCCTGGTCAGCTGAGATGGGAAGGGAAATGGCAGAGGGAGAACCAGCTGCTGCTGGCATCGATGAATAGCATCAGAGGAAGGCTTTCTCCAAATCACCCAAGAAGAGCTAGGAAGGACAATAAGTCTCTCCCTTCCAAAAATTTCTCCCTTATATAAAGAAACAAAATTTCTTCCAAAATTTACAGAAAGATACTTTAGGGTACACTTGCACTACAAACAAAAATACATTCATCAAAATCGTTCAACGGTCTTAAGACACTTACTGATCTCTTGTGATTTTGCCTCTCCAGATGCTAAACCCTCACTTCCCTCTTTCTCAGGACAGGAAATAGCAAGTTATTCACAGCCACATGGTGATTATTAAGTAAATATCTTTGGGGTCTTGTTTTAATTTCTAAGCTTATTGTTAATTCTTATGGCTGTGAAATAATAAGGCTGCTTTTAGAGTTATGAAATTTTAAACTCTTAATTTTCATATGTATTTTCCTGTTTTGACATTATAAAAAATATCGGAGTGAGGAGGTCTATGTGTGACTATATCAGCTACAATCTAATCAGGTCAAAGCAAATTCAAGTCATGTAGGGAAGTAGAACGAGTCTAACTTACGTACCATGAATTCCTCAACATTTCCGTATCTTCTTCCACTTTGTTTAATAATAGAATACAAATTTTTTTAAACCACCCTGAACTTTCTTTCTTTATTGTAGACTGTCATTTTCTCTACAAATGACAATGAGTCTCAATTTTTCCTTTCAGATAATTAAAGATCTCTCAGAAAGATTTCTCTATTATGATTTAAATTCACATTTACATATTCATAAACACTTCATGCAGAAGTGGTAACCTGTTTCTGCTTTCAAATGAAATTCAATTTCCAGGTTGACTATGCACAAACACTTGAAATACATTAACATTGTGTTAACTTGTATTGAAAAACATATTTATATGTAATTCAGAAGACCTACTGAAATTTGTCACTGTTTAATAACCAATGAAGACAAACTAAGTTGCAAAAAAAACATATTTGTTATAATGCTTCTTGAGGCTAAATAGGCCTTTTTAAGATAAGAATTTTAGCCATAAAGCTAAGTTTCAATTCACTACTAAAATATCAGAATATGAAGGAAAATAGATAATCAATTATATATTTGGATCAAAGGGAAATATAACTTTGAAAGTCATGCAACTTCAAAAGAAAATCTTAGCCTAGCTCTACAATCTGTCTTTTCTATTTAAATAAATGATATTCTTAAGTCAGACATCATTTCCAAAGTAATAAAATGGCCAGGGATTGTTTATTAGAAGAAAAGAAATCTCTTATCTTCATTTCTAAATAACTCAAGCAGATATCAATATATATTAGAACTTCAAAGAAAATTAGGGTGAGGAAACATCAAGGTTTTATTGTTTTGCTTTCTGAGAACATAGAATGCATACTTACTGTGCAGCATTTTGATTTCATAGAACTTTGCAGAAGTATCATCGGATTCATCTTATAGGTAGCTGATTAATACCTTCATTTATTAAATTATGGAGGCAGAATTCTTCATTAAAATAAAATTATAATAGTAACAGTCCTTACTTTAGACTTGACTAATTTAAATAATTTCAGCTAGGTTTACCTGTTGTAAAGGTAATTAAAATAATTGTTTAATTTAAAAATACCTAATTATGCAAAGATAAATTAAAATTTAAAATGTGCAAGGGTTCATATATTGAAAAGCAAATCCTACAGGACCTTTTCTCCTTTGGAATTCATATTTCCATTTTTGTTACCACAGAGATAGGCATTGTTAAGAGTTTGTATATTAAAACAGTTACTGTGGTTCATCTTCTCTTTACCATTTCTCTTCCCTATACATCCTAGACATCCTTCTTCAAATTACCTTATAAAGTAGCATTATAATTGAGAAGCATGGTAAAACAGTGACAGATTACATGGACTCTTTTCTGTTTTTTTTTTTTTTTTCTTCTCTTTCTGTTTCTTTTAGTTTTTTCTTCATACTTTCATTTCATGGCTATAAACTTTGGCCTGTTTTGTGGATGGACACTAAACTTGTTTATGATATTATACTAATAAAAGCATGTTGTAATGACATTTCATCACCTATATTATTCATGTGCTTACCTCAAAGTCAGAGGTTAAATGATTAATGAAATTTGAAGTTATATCAAAGTATAAGACAAGTTTTAATTTTGATAGATATTAAATACTGTCTTTGACAAAACTATATAAAAGTACTTCTACATTCAGTTCAAAACACACTGTCCTAGTGCTTTTAATTTTTTTAAATCACTGAAAGCTTATTTTTTAATTCTAAGTGTCATTTACTTTTTTTATTTTTTTATTTGTTTTTATTTATTTTTTATTTGCGTGTGTGTGTGTGTGTGTGTGTGTGTGTGTGTGTGGCCAGCTCAGCCCACCAGGGGGCGGGGCTGGTTGGCATGTGGTGCTGGGGGATTAAACTATGGTGCCTGTGCTTTGCTAAGTTTGTTCTAAGTAGGTGCTTTAGACCACTGAGCCATCTCACCAGCCCATCATTTACTATTATTTACTGTATAAAGATTTCTATTTCTTTAAAAAGTTATTTATACTTATTTTATATACATATGCCAATTATTGTTCACTTTTTAAACATTCAGTTATTTCTCTTGTATTCATATAATTAGTACTAAATAAGAGTAATTAAAATGCATGTGTAGCAAATATTTTTCCAGTTTGAAAGTTTTGAATTTTGAGCATTTCTATAATAAAGATTTTAGAAAGTAATGTAATTTTATATTTATCATATTACCCAATTTCATTTCAGGATTATAATTTTAATATCCTGACCTCATGATCATTTTTCTAAAAAGAACATGCTTGGTCCCAGGGAGATAGTTCAGTGGAATAAGCACTTGGCAAGAACAGAGTTCTGAGTTCAATCTCCCATACTGCAAAAAAAATAAAAAATTAAAAATTAAAAATAAATAAAAAAGAACACGATTTTTAAAGTAATTTTTGGTTCATTTAAATGTTTAAATCTTTCATAACCCACTTCTATTTAAATTCTTATAAACAGGGATGGAACTAAGTTTTCTTTGTCAGATAACTCCTGACAGAATCACTAATGTAATTTATGAATAATTGCTTATTTGCCACTGAATTGTAGTGCTATTTTTATACACATTATTTTTCTATCTTGCCTTGGCCTTCATTTATACCATTTATGTGATATCTTAAGCAACACTATTCCACAATATACTCGCTTATCAAATAGGACTCTTCACATAAATGCTATTAACTTTTAGATTATCAATTATAAATGCCTGTATTAACATTACATTTGTTTGATATAACTGACAAGCACTGCGTTTTAGGAGGATCATATTACATTTGTAGATTTATTTAGGAGGAACTGAAATACTTGTAATTCATAGTTTATCTAATTTTATGGTATGTCAATCAAATTTATCAGCTTTTATGTGAATTTTAAACAACAATGCTGCACGCGTCCATGTATGTACACATTTGTGTAAGCACACATGTCATGTAAATTGAGAGATGCAGAAAGAAATGTTTTGAAGAATTTATGGTAATATATTTCTACCTCTATGTCATTCCAATAGCAGTCTTTCAAAACAATGGAAAAATATGTAGCATGTGTAGTGATGTTAATAAATATAAGTTTAGTAATATTAGAAGTTTATTAATATAATAAAATAATTTCCTTCATCATATAGTTTTAGTGATTTTATTTTTCCAACATATGTTTTCTGTTTAGCTACTTTAAAAACATAACAGCTGAAAAAGTCTTCTATTGAAAATAAAAATTAATAACAAATAACATTAAGAACAAGCAAAAATACTTGAAAACTGCTTCATAAAATTTCAGTTATTAATTGTGAGACTTTTGATAATGTCATAAAGACCTTCAAAGCAGACCTTTAGACTCAATCCACTTTTTATTTTGTATCACAATAGTCTCAGGTATGCTGATTTTCAGTAACTGTTGAGTTTGTAATTAAACTTTTGCTTCAATTTTTACCATTATTCAACTTCTACATTAATAACTTTAATGATGTTTAAGCTTAGTATAAAGTCAAATTACATTCATGATATTCTGCGTCATTCTAGAATTTTGTAGTAGCAGCTTCTTTTGTGTTTAGGCATAAATTTGTGTATTTAAATGTTAAAAGCAGAATAATCAAAGGTAAAACTGGCAAGACACATGTTTGTTGTTTCAGTTTTATTGATTTCATTTTTATTGATGATTCCTAACATTTAAGTGTTGATTTTCCATATGTAAAAAAAGAAATAGGAATAACTAATTTTATAATTAATGAGCACAAATCCTACAAAATTAAAAGAACTCCACAGAAAAAGAAGCGTCCATTGTTTTGGAAATTATTCAGAAGTCAGTGCCTAAACTAACTGAACAAACTGCTTCTTTAATGATTTGTGGAAGCAAATATGCAGATGTTGCTTATTGGAAAAAAGTTACTCAGATGAACAAACACTAATAATATTGTACTAAATTATTTCTTATAATAATTGTATGCTAAAATTATAAAAATATTTATAATTATATATTTGTAATAATTATACTAACTATACAGTTTTATTAAGATTAACAAAATATGTAAATTCTAAGGTATGGTGCCTACTGGAAGTAAGGAATCACAAGAAAAATTCTGATTACATCAACATCTTAAAGAAAATACTATTTGTTGAAAGTTCTTTAAATCTTGAATAAATCTGATTGACAAAAAAAATTACAGTATGCATATTCATTTTTTTATTTTGAAGCTTAACTGACATGATCCTTATGAATGCTTCTCTCAAAGTTAGTGTACTTTCAATTGCATTGTATGAATAACGTGGAGAAAACCTCAATTAAGAATATCGTTTTATTCTGAATATTAGTATAAAATTTATTCTTTTAGCAGAATGATCAAATAAAGAGTTTTATTTTATAAGAAGACACACTGTGCATTAGAACATTTATATACTTACAAAGAAAATGGTGATGTTCTAAATTTAAATATATTGCATCAGGTAACAATTGGAAAAATGATTATATTGAAAAATAAAGTGATAATACATCAATTACTGGATCCCACATATCTTTTTTACATCAACATCTTAAAGAAAATACTATTTTTGAAAGTTCTTTAAATCTTGAATAAATCTGATTGACAAAAAAAATTACAGTATGCATATT
>NW_004524733.1:4297973-4313384 GCF_000260255.1 Octodon degus
AACATCTCCCAAGTTATTTTCAGGAATCAGAGTGACAAAATGCACAGATAAACTTCCCAGGGAGGTGTTCTTCTAACAAGTTACCTCAGCTTATCCCCTGAGCCCCTCTCCCTTAGAGGAAGTGTGATGTATGCTGCCAACTAGCTACGACGCTACGATGCGCACCTTCCATCACGTTTGTCTGCCTGCGTGGCGCGGGATGGGCCCAGGCAGCACGACCAAAACAAACAGCTCCTACACCAACCAGAAGCCTCAACCAGGACAAAGCTTGTTCCAAAAGTGCCTGGACCAGAAAGGCAAGACCATAAAACACTGAAGAAACCCAATGCTGTAGAGCCAAGCGCCAGTGGATTCTGGTAGATGGCATAACCGGGTGACTAAACTCTCTTTCTAACTGCCTGATAACTAGACAGTTAGCCTGTTACATCAACTACCTTTCACTGCTTTGTCCTTTCAGATCTATGGGCAACGAGAGCTGACACCACGAAACGAAGTCTGTCCACCAACCATAAGAAATAACTGCATCTATGCAGGGGTGGAAGCTGCTCGCGCACCTACTCCCACATACCTTTTTTTTTTTTTTTTTTTTTTTTGATAACTGACCCATGTTAGTCACTGGAAAAGCTCAAAAAATTCCAAGGAGTAGAAATAATGCAGACAACATTTTCTGGTCACATTGCAATAAAATGAGAAATTAACAATATCAGAAACATATGGAGTAATATAGAAACCCAAAACTTTATCTCAAATCTTTTTTACTCAAATTGTATTCTGTAGATAGCAGCATCTGCATTTCTTTACTTTCTTTTTTTGTTTTTGTTTTTGTTTATGATACCAGGAATCAAACTCAGGACCTTGTGCTTTCCAGATAGGTGCTGTGCCACTGAGCTACTTCCCCAGCCCTCCTCTTCACTTCTTATGAGCTTGTTAGGAGCATGGGAAATTGGGTCACCCACATATAATGGGTGGTCACCTGCAATTGCCAACAGCCAGAGGATACACATGTGCATTTGTGGTTACCCATCGTTTCTAGAAAACAAGGACAATTAAATGTACATCAGAACTATGGGACACATAGGGAGTAGAACCAAGAAAGATAACCTTAAAAGTTTATGTCAATACAATTTCAGCAAAGAAAAAAAAACAAATAAATGGAAAGAATTATAAAAATTTGAAATTAACAAGTTGAAATATCTCTTTAAAATATGCAAAATAGAATAGTAAGAAAAAAATTAAGCAAGCAAAAAGGAAGAAAGCACAAGCACAAAATAAGAAAGGGCCAGAAGAAACTAACCCAGCAACATCCTCAGGGTTTTTTTTTAAACTTAAAGAAAAACTTTATTGAAGATCTGAAAAACAATTCCTAAAAGATTGACTTTTCCAGAAAACTGGAAATGCATTGTGTCTATCATGTTAAAATATGCATTAGACACAAATACAAAACCGTGAAACAATTCACCATCCTTCCACAACTTGAGCAAAAGTAAAATGCCTAAAGAATGGCACGGATGACTTTTGCAAAGGAAGGACTCTTTAAGTATCTTTAAAAAAAATTACAAATGGATGTGTATGTTCAGTTATATACACTGAATTGGACCTTTGGCACTAAGAATCAGAGCATTTTGTCATATCTCTTTAACACATATTATAAAAGTGTATAACATCAAAGGAATAGAACCATCAGCATTCACAAGCACCTTTGTCAACTAGGCAATAAAACATTCCACCACGTCTCTCTGTTTTCCATCACTGAATACACTGGTAGCAACTTTGAAATGAAAAAAAAAAAAAAAAGAAAAAAAAAGGAGCTATAACCCCTTTTATTTTCTGTTTAAAATCAAACAAAGCAAACATCATCTTTGTTATGCACTACCATCTTCAAAGTACATCATTTGTACACCACATACTATTTTTTAAATCATCTTGATTGTTATAGGCAAAAACAATCAAACTTTTAAAAACCTTAATCATATGTAAAGTTAATATTGACTAATTCTTTATAGTATGCCAGTGTTGTTCTATAGTGGAGTTTCTCTTTTAGTGGGTTATCTTTATCTCTGTAAAAATTAATCTTCAGTGATCACAAAGTTTATTACCAAAGGTTTTCCATTGATTATGTTTGTTCCTCAGTATAATTCTTTCATAAGATTAAACTTAAAAAGTAATAATGGTGGAAGTTAAACTTGAATTTATTTGAATCTTGGTTTTAGTTGTGTGTGTGCATGTGTGTGTGTGTGTGTGTGTAGCGTGTACATATATATGTAAGTTTTGTCTGATTTTTAATAGTTGTAGATGAATTAAATGAAGGCAAACAGTCTTCTATGCTGAGGTGCTCTGCTGCAGGCCGTATAAATATCTGTCATTCTCCTGTGAATTCTCATCAGAAGTGGAGGTGATGAGTCAGGCAGCTATCACAGAAGTGAAAGAAGCCAGCAGATTCCTACACAAATTCCCATGGCCCTTTTTGATCAGTCACATTCAGCTGCCTTTGGTTCAGATTTAAACACATTTCACCTGTGAGGAGTTTGAGTGTAAAGCTGCATAGCACACACGCTGTAGACTTCAAGCTAGACCTGGTTTTTATTATACTTAGAGTCAGGAGAAAAGAAGCATCCTGTTGTTCCTTTATCCTGCAGTAACCTGTATTTGATGTGATTGAATAATTTCACCACCCAGCCAAAGACTTCCTTGTTCATGCCTTAGGTCCTTATTAGGATATGTTTCCCTATGAAATCCATACTTATAATTACATCTATATATTATTAATTTATTAATTATGCAATTTAATATGCTTCAGGGTGATATTGTCACACATGCATTTATGGTGCTTTGATCTTATGCACACTCCTCAGTAACTGACGCTTTCTTGTCCTAAAACCACTCAAGTCCCTTTTCCATTGCCTAACAGTCTGTTTTCTACTTTCATTTTTCCTATGAGGAAATACACATGATATTGTTCTTCTGTGTTACTGCTGTGCTTAAACTGATTACTCCAGACTCACTCATTTTCAAGTAATTGACATCATTTCACCCATTATATCTGAATAAAGGTCATATAGATGACCTTTTGTGTACAAATGAGCTATTTCACCAGTTAGCTGTAGCGATGAAAGCCTCCACCGCACTGGACATACAGGTGTCCATTTCTATGTTGGTTTCACTTTCTTTGGGTAAATTCCTGGCAAGGATGTAGCTAGACCACACCAACACTTTTTAAATTGGGACTGATTGTAAACCTATGCTAAGCCCTACCATGTAGCATTTTAAGTGAACAGTGGAAGTCCTTGAAAGCTGCTTAATTTAAAATAATCTTTTTAATTCTAAATTTAAACTAGAAATTATAGCCTTTTTAGACTTTGAGTTATAAATACAGCTTTACTATATACATGGTGTGTATATGTATATACACCTTTATTATAGATATACATATTTATATATACATTATACATATACTACATATAATAAAATTACACATTCATATATACAAACTATATATACCACATATATGAAAATACATATATATTTTACTGAGGGGCCTCCTTGTGGGTTAATGATGATAAAAATCAAGAGTAAATTTCTAATACCACATTGTATTCTGCACATGTTTAGAATAAACATGATAAAGGAATAAATGTAAAGTTACATATTTAAAAATAATTCATAATATATATTTTAAATTACTGTATTTATATCAACCCTTAAAAATGACTCAATTCCAAGAAATTTTGCACATAAAAATAGTGCTGGCCACCTTGCCTTCAGATACCAGGACTCATTCTAAGTGCAAAGTTGTATCCACTGGCTATAGTATTCTGTTGTGTGTTTTAAATACATTTTCTTAACCCATTTACCTCACACTAAATTTCTGAAGCAAGTGATAATTCTAGCATTACTTTTTAAAGAGGTCTCCTTGCTATTTCAGATTCCCACCAACAGTATGAGACTCTCTCTTTCTCATCATCCTATTTATTTAATAGTCTATTCTTCAGAGAAGTTTTAGGTTCAGAGAAAAATGGAGCAAAAACTATGAAAAGTTCCCATGTATCTCTGCCTCCTTCCAAAAGAAAGTGCTCACCATCATCATGTGCATTACAGCAGTTCCCTATCATATAAAGTTGATAAATCAGTTTCATCTAAAGTCAATAACTTCCATTAGGTTCACTCTTCCTTGTGTAGTTTCCATGGGTTTGGACATGGTTAAGACCCAGATCCATTACTTTACTATATGGGATAGTTGCATGGCCCTAAACACCCTTTGGGTCCTGCTAAATTTATCTTTCCCTCTATTCCATATAACCCCTTGTAACCATTGGCTTTCTTTTGATATTTTGAGAATGTCATAGTCTGTAGCTATTTAATTCAGAGTACAGAGTGCTCACCACTACACCATGGAGCCAGGCATCTCTGGTCATTCAAGATCAGCTTCTTTCATGAGATGATTTATATTCAAGTTTACTCCACTGTTTTACAGAGATTGATTGTTTATCTTCCGTACTAAATACCCCACTGTTGGTACATGTAAGTAAAACAGCCTTTTTATCTATGCACCTACTGAAGGACAGATTATTTCCATCTAAATTTTGACAATAAGGGCCAGCCAGATAGCTCAGAGGACTAAATCGCCTGCATGGATAGAGCACAATGGCTGGGGTTCAATCCCCTGCAGGCCTTGCGGGCCCGCCCTGGGTGTGGTAGAGTGCACCTGTAATTTCAGCACTTGGGAGGCTGAAAACAGGGGAATCACTATGAGTCCAATCTAAAGTGAGACCCTGTATTAAACACAATAAATAAATAAATAAATTTATTTATTTTGACAATATAAGAATAAATCTACTACAAATATCCCTGTGCAAGTTGTGCATTTTTTGGGTAAAAACCAAGAAACGTTGTGTTGGTTATTCTAGGTCTTTTATATTCTTCATATAAATTTTACAGTTACCTTTGAAAATCCAAAAAAGTAGCTTTCTTGGGATTGAATTGAATTTATGTATCTTACTCTAGAGAATTGATATTCTGGTAATATTCTTTTTTTTGTTTGTTTGTTTTTTTGTTTTGTTTTGTTTTTTGGAACCAGGGATTGAACTCAAGCCCTTGCACTTGCTAGGGAAGTGCTTATTCTATTGAGCCATCTCGCTGGCCCCGTAATATTCGTTTTTTCCCCCTATTCATAAACATGTACTATTTCTCCATTTATTAACTGCTTTAATCTCATGCGTTAGTGTTTTGGTTACTTTCCTTTTCATTGTTGAGACAGAATACTCAACACCCAGATTTAAGGAAGGCATGGTTTATTTAGCACAGTTTTTGGAGGTTTCAGTTCTTAATTAGCGGGCTCTGAGATAGGGTGGGGTGGGAAAGGAACAACACCTCAAGGCAGCAGAAAACAGCAAAAGCAGCATGAGCAAAAAAAGAAGCAAGTCTCTTTTGGAAAAAGAGACTTGCTTCTTTTTATATTATTTATATTGTATATTATATTTTTATTTATATATATGCAATTTTTATTTTTATTGTCTTTTTGAGACAGAGTTTAGCCATACAGTTCAGGCAGGCCTTGAACTCACTTTGTAGCCAGGCTGGTCTTGAACTCACTTTGTAGCCAGGCTGGCCTTGAACTCACAGTGATCCTCCTGCTTCTGGCCCCATGTGCTGGGATTGTAAGCGTACACCATCATGCCAGCGTTTCCTGCTTGATGTTATAAACCAACCCGGAGGGTGAGTGCAGCATGCACACCATCTCTGTACCCTCCTCTGGCACAGGATGAGGATGTTCACAAAGTAAGGGCCCTGGCTCCCTGCTGTTCCCTTGAACCTCTCAAGTAGACACAAGGAGCAATGTCCTAGAATTGTCAGCGCAGGTCCTCTACACCAGAAGTGTAGAGCTGCTGAGTTACTTAGCTAAGCCTCTAGATTTCTCAAGTTGACACAATGTATCACTTGTAACTAGTTTTACAGATATTCTTCATGTAGATCTTACACATACTAAAATTTACATTTATAATGATGTGTATTACTAATGTAAAAGGTCAATTTTATTTCCATTTGGATAACAATTTCTTATTTCTTTATATGCATTCTAATTTCTGTTGACTGACAGATATTATGAATTTAATTTTATTGAAATTTTACAGACTTGAACCTCTAATTCTTGTCATTTTCTGAAATAGTTCTTCGGGGGTATTTTTTGTTTTCTTGTTTGGTTGTTTGGTTTTTGTCTTTTTGAAACAGGTCTTGCAATACAGTTCAGGCTGGTCTTGAACTCATAATGATCCTCCTGCTTCAGCCTCCCAATGGTGTAATTGCAGGTTTGTGACACCATGCCCAGCTCCTGAAATAGTACAAGAAGTTATTTTACATGTCTTAGTTATACTGACATGGTTGCTTTAGTTTCCTGAATTAATTCATTCACCATTTTTGATTATTTTGACTTTGAAGAAGAGCCAAAATTTGAAAGGGTGCCAGATCAGTAAATAAAGTGGCTGAAAACTTACCCTAATTCACCACAGCTTGATCACACCTGGAACAGACACTCAGGAAAGTGCAAAAGTGGTATAAATGTTTGATAAGTATCAGATAATATCAGCACACAGTTATTAAAAGTAAATGTCGGGCCGGGGAGATGGCTCAGTAGGATAAGCGCTTGACTGGCAAATGCAAGGATCTGAGTTCAATCCCCGGTTCCGCCAAAAAAAAATAAAAAAATAAAAAATAAATAAATAAAAATAAAAGTAAATGTCGACTAAAGATCTACACTGTTATGTACATGGTGGAGGGTAGGATAATTCTGTGCTATGATCATAGAATTATCTGAAATTTATAATCTATAGACCATTCTTCCGTCAAAATTCTAACACAATCCCTATTTATTTATTTATTTATTTATTTATTTTTACAAACCCTTTTTAATGGGCAGCATTTCCCTTCCTTTTGGGAAGGGAATATTATCAAATAAAGCATGTTTGGTCCTTCAAATGTGCTAATAAAAGTTTGATAAATTTAGTAGTAAATCTTGTATCAGAAGTAGATATAGGGGCCGGGGAGATGACTCAGTGGGATAAGTGCTTCCCTGGCAAGTGCAAGGATCTGAGTTCATTCACTGGTTAAGCAAAAAAAAAAAAAAATTAAGAAGTAGATAAAACCATTTCACGAAACATTTTCAAATATTTACTTATTTATTTTTAGTGAATACAAAATAGTACAACACAAAGCATTAGAAATGATACAAAATTTTACTAAACAGAGTAATAGGAATTGAACAATGGTTGCTGTATTGCATGATGTTATCTTCAAACTAGTTGTTTATATTACCAGATATAAATATGCAAAATTGGTTTAAACAAAAATTAAAAAACTGTGACAAAAAGTAGTAAGTTAAAAAAATATAGAAGGAAATAAATTTAAATATTAACTGTTCTTTTCAAAAAGCAGCAGAAATCAGCAATGCAATTATCCAAATTATTTGGCCTATATACATAAATATATCTTTTCCTTTCTTTTGTCCTATTCCTCATCCCAGATTTTCCTTCCCATTGAACAAGTTCTGTCTCTTTCATAGCATCTAGTGTACCTTTCAGATGGTACTTATTCTTTCATGTTCTCACATTAGCTCTTTTCATAGAGAACATATAGAGAAAAAACTCTCTTTCCTATTTTTTAAGACTTATTGGTCCATTAAGATGTGGGAATTTTATCATCCAAACCAAAAATAGATTAAAACTAGTTGGACAATGTAGGAAATGTATGTGAATTATGTATTAGATAGATGGATAGACTCAAAATAAAATGGCAATATGTAAATAATTATCAATGAATTTCAGTGGGGCCAGCCAGATAGATAGCTTAGTGGACTAAAGTGCCTACTTAGGCAGACACAAGGGCTGGGGTTCAATGCCTGACTTGTTAAGCCTCACCCCTGGGGCACACTGAGAGGGTAACTGAGATTGGGAATTGTGGCATGTTCCTGTAATCCCAGCACTTGGGAGGCTGAAAACAGGAGGATCACTACGAGTCTGATCTGTGTACTGAAACCCTGTAAAACCTGTACTAAATACATTGTAAAAGATAAATTAAAATCTTCATTATAAGGTTTTGCAGCTCTTTAAAATTTTTCAATGTAGTTTATTGCATGCAAATTGTGTATACCACATAGCTATTCAAAACTCAAACTTGAATTATTTTTTTTTTGCAAACTTCCATGATCTTTCTCTTTATCCTGTTTTTGAACCATCACCTTAAATCCTAAAGCTCCCACAGAAGCTAAAAACTTCTTATATTTACTGAGTAAACATTTTAAAATATACTAATGCTCTTCAACGTGAGTTTCAGGCTTCAGGCTCTGAAGTGGAAATTTTAGCTTTAGATACTGGTATAGTTTGCACATGTCTGTATAGGTGTATATTAAAGTCATACATTAATGGAATTTGGAAATGTGACATTACCGGAGTAATTAAAATGAGATGAAGTGTGGAGGGGGGGATCTAATGCCACCACATGGCACCAGAGCTGTGCCCCAGGAGCTCAGACGACAGCCGGCTTGCTAGTCTAGTCAGGGGAAGCTGCCTGACATGTCATGATGTCGAAGAAAGTGTCTCCGCAGAAGCTGGGGAGACACTGAGTAAATGGCTCAGATTTTCTGGCTTCCACAATCATAAGCCCAATAATCATATATTCTCTATAAATTATCTTATTCTGTTACTTGTTTAAAGCAGCGGAAAAGACATTGAGACAAATACACTGTCTCAGAGGAGATGGATAAAATAGTTCAGTGGAGATATTAAATGAGTCTTGATATCATTTATTTAATTTTGAGTCATTTAAGTTATTCAAAACCATTCTAAATCTGCTGATGGTTTATTTTATATTTTTTCTAATCAGTACAAATTATATTTATTTAATAGAGAAAAGATCCAGTAGATACAGCTTTTGCTAAAGCTAGAAACACTTCTTAATTTTGTGGTGAGATACAATGAGAATTATCAGACACTTTTGTAATAGGTGTTTACCTTTCACACAAAACATTTGTAGTCATCTTGATCAGCCGGATCAACTGCAAGAATGTTCCCATAGGACATATTACTGATTTTTAAAAAAAAAATGTATCTACTTTGACGAGAAGCAATTTCTTTCTTGATGTGTTCACTTTATAGTGTCTTTAAACTATTGGAATCCATTACAATTTTGATATCACAGTAAAATACGAGACATCACTACTTCAGCACTTCTTGTATAGTACCAAAAAAGATAGTTTATAAATGAGGATAGACTGTTTGAAACTTCAATAAAAGCTTTTGAAAGTTACATTTTAAAAAGTGTATTTCAAATTATTTTGAAGGATGTTTTTCACTCAAAAGAAAATTTTCTCTCTACAGGCTCAGTGTGGGTCATAAGAATCCGACCCGGGAATTCTAGCACAGTGGCAGGAAATGGTTCTCTTGTTTCCATTTTGGGAGAATTACAATAGGAAAACACAGAAATATTACTTTCTACAACAGAACTTTCAACATAACCCATGTTTAGATACGTGATAAAAATGGCATTGTTTTTAAAAATTTGATTTCTAAATAATGCATACACTCAATCTTTTAAGTATTGCAATGAATTTGAATATAATAGGTGGAAAACAAAATGACAGCAGAACAGAAGACAACCTTCCTTTGAGGTATACAGGCAAAAGAAGGACACAGGAGAGAGTATGAGAGAACAAAAATGGAGTTAGTGACACGTGAAGTGGCGAAGCATTGTGTGAAATAACAGGATAGTGGAAATCTTTTGAGACTGAGGCCACTAGGACCTCTGTGCTCAAATTTCTTGTATATTAAGTCTTGAATATATTTTTAAAGTATTTCTGTTGTTAACATAATTTCTTGTTTTTATTAAAACTAAATGATCTGGTTAAAACAATTCACATACCTAATTTCATGTGTGCATAGCAAATGTTCTATTCAACTGACAATTTCTTACACTTTTTAAATATTCTCTGAACAAGTGTAAAATTGCTCATATAATAGCTTGCAGGGCAAAGCCTTATAAAACATTTTAAAATTTCAAAGTATACATAATAGAAAATCATGTAACAGCACAATTATTTCAAATCCCAGATGAACATCAAGTAAAACTTTTCTTCTATCTTTGCTCAAAGAAATAAAATCTCTAACTGTAAAAGAAAATAATAGCCACAGTAAGAACATTAGTTCCAATCATATAAGATTCAAGATATTTTCTAAATCTGGTTATTTCTTTCAATTTTACCTGTCAGCATGCCAAACCAGCCCACTACCATCTCTGTCTTCTACAATAGCCTCATATATCCGTGTCAGGCTTTGCCCGGCCTGTTTCCACCACTGTAGGCTCTGTCACTGTTACACTGAGTGAGAGACAGGCTCTTTCGTTGTCTCTTCTCTCCTCCCTTTGTGATTGTTCTCCAGTGCTCTCCTAACAGTCATCCACATGACGGGTTCTCTTACATCCTTGTTTGGGTCCTTCTTTTTCCATGAGCCCACCCTAACCACTCTATCTTATCCTGCACTCTGGTCCCATGGATACCTTTTATATTTTGTTTTTCTTGCCCTTCATGTTTAGCATATTTTTCCATAACAGCTATCTTTTTACTGTATAGTTTACTTATTTCCTACATGCTATTTATTATATGTCACAATACACTAAACACAGGGTCCACAGGGGAAGGAATTCTTCTTCAGTTTAATGATCTTCTCCAAAGGCCTTGCATAGTATAGGTACTCAATGTGTAGAATGAATGAAAAGCAACTGGAAAACATAGTCCTGCATAAGAATGATTCTTGGTTTTTGATTAAGAATAAACAATCTTTTTAAAACAATTCACATACTTAATTCCACTGTAGTCCAATCACTGGTGATCATCTAGGCTTTTACTGATTTATAAGGAGTAACAACTGCACATATAGGGCAGAAACAGTCATGACAATAATTATGTAAAATTATCTTAAAGTCCCTTTAATAGAAATGTGTGTCCACTTCAACTTCTACAGAGAAGAAGGAAGGTTTAGGAGTAGAAGTGTGGTTACAGCATCAGAAATTGGCCAGCTCAGAGTCTCTTAGAAACAATCAAGATTCTATTTTTTGTATGTAATATTAAGTATATTTCATACAGTGTTATCCCAAGCTGGATAATTTAGGACTGTTCATCCTCTACTTTAAAAATCGCATCACTTGCTATGGCTTTCATTTGATCTATTGTTAGAATTAATTCATCTTGGAAAAAGAGTGTGTATTATTAAGACACTCAGGCCCAATGAAGAGGCACGACTATACTATCTTGCACATAAAAATATTCACTTGGTAAGGATAAAACTTTCAATAAGCCCTGTCATTCACCTTTGAAAATATGCTCCGAAATGATTGTCTTACAACGTTGGTACCTAATTTATTAGATTTCCTAATATATCTACAGTGGAAATAATAAATTATCATGAAAAATACTTAGCTTTGAATAGTTTACTATTATTCCTCACATTTAACAACTATAACTATACTCATACTTTCCAGTATCCTAGAAATGTGAGTTAAAATTCAGTATTCTAACTCAGTTTAAAACATTACAGAAGGGACAAAGGAGGATTATCACGTTACACAATTGCTTATGTGCGCCTTGCAATTCAAAAGGCAGTGTATATACTGGAGTCTCTTCTTTAAGTTAAAATAGTCCTGTTGTAGATTGACTTTACGTGTAAGGCCTGCGCACGTGCGGTCCCTGCCCCGGTCACGTCCACGCCCCACCTCCTAGCACACAGACACAGCGTTTCTTTTCTTTGCAGCACACGGCCCCGCAGGCATCCATCCACCAAACGACCTGATCATGGATGAGGCAAAAAATGGGAGAGACGGTGAACCCCAGAGATTCAGTGGCTGTAGCAATAAATAAGGGCTCATCCCCAAGAAAAGCCTCAGCTATTGAAAGCTGCAAGAACACCACGGCGTTTTACTCTAAAAGCGATGGATTCGTGGAAGCAGGATAGAGCAGGAAGCGAAATCCAGCACAGCGATCGCCACGTTTCCAGGCCGTCGTGTCAGAACTGGCAGAGCAATTCCGTGTGTGGAACCGAGGCACAGAGCAACTTAGCAGGAACAGCCTCACTCCGGGATTTCCAGCGCCACTCTGCCGCAATCCCTGGGTCCTCCAAAGCCGCGGAAGTGAGCTGCGGAAGGGCGAGGGCTGAACCTGAAGCCCCTGAAAGTTCAGCCTCCCTGGCAGCCTGCAGGCCTCGGAGGCCAGGCGGAGCAGCGGCGCTGGGAGGCCGCCTCCGACAGCGCAGACCGGGCCTGGGTGCCGCGCCGGTGCACGCGCGCTCGCGCTGCTCTCCTGCTCACCTGCGCGCGTGGGCCGAGTTTCAGCGGAGATGGCTGGCAAGGGAAGGACCTCTGCCAGGGCCAGGGTTAGAGGGGCCAGCCAGCTACGGACCCGGGCCGAGGGAACCATGGCTTAGCAGGAAGAGGTTTTTGGTATTCTTTTCTTTCCTTCCTTTCTGGGGTCTTAGTTGCCTCGCCATCACGGCGCAGTGCCACAGCCCACGACGTACAGGAGGAAGGGTTTATTCTGGCTCTCAGGGTGCAGAGGCTTCCGTCTGCAGCTGGCCAGCGCCAAGGGTAGCGGGGAGACTTGCTTGTCCCAAGGCAGCAGGAGGCCCAGAGAGATCCGCGGAGTAAGAAGGGAGACACACTTTTCTGGGCCAAATGCCCAGGGAACCACCTCTTCTGACCAGGCTTCACCCTGCAAAATCACAGGTATCCCAGAACTAATCCAATGATTTAAGTTGTTTTGTTTTGTTTTTTTCCAGTATCGGGGATCAAATTCATAACCTTTGGCTTGTCAGGCAGGAACTTATGCCTCTGAGCTGTCTCACCCACCCCGCCCCCATTGACATAAGTATTGCCCAAAGCACCGCACCCGAAACTCTACGTGTGAGCACATCTATATATAAAGCAGTATCTGGTTTGCTGTTGTTGTTGTTTGTTTGGTTTTGTTTTTTCTGTTAGGAGTTTCTTCTCTTTTTTAATTTTTTTTATTTTAATTTTTATGTATTTTGTACAGAGTCCCACTATGCAGCTCGGATTCATAGTGATCCTCCTGTTTTCAGCCTCCCAAGTGCTAGGATTAGAGACATGTGCCACCCACCACGCCCGGACTCGGTTGCTAGCTCAGGGCACCGGGGAACAGGGCTGACGCGGCATGCAGTGCAGGGATCGAACCCCGGTCCCTTCGCTTGCCCAAGCACGCTCCTAGTGTGCTGAGCTATTTCGCAGGCTTCCTTCCTTCCTTCCTTCCTTTCCCTTTTTTCTTTTTTTGTTTGATTTCAAGCTCTTTTAATTATTTCTTTGTTTTTTTTTCTTTTTCTCTTTTATATTTCTCAGCTATTTTCTTCTTTTCCTTCGTTATTTCTAATCTATTACTTTTATCCAATAGTTTCTTTTTATTTATTTATTTAGTATTTTAGGGAAGGGTCTATAGGGTATTATGTGTCTCACTACTAGATCTGACTCGTAATGATGTTCCTGTTTACAGCCTCCTAAGAGCTGGGATTACAGATGTGTGCTCCGATGCCCAATCTCAATTGCGTCCCAGGGGCGGGGCCGGCACTGCAGGTCCGGGGATTGAACCCAAGCCCTTGCGCCTGCTTACAGGTGCTTCCTTTTAATTCTTAACAGGGTCCTTTATTTCACATGTGTAACCTCCTTCTCATGCTCTATTGTTTTGTTTTACAAATTTTATTTTTTAAAACTTCTCTATTCCACCCCTCTATAATTACTAAAACACTGATCTTTATGAATCTTTACATAGTTGGTTAATTACATGCTACTACTGAACACTACTGTTCTGTTATTATTTTCTGTTAGTAAAGAAATAAATTTTAAGGTGAACCTGAATTTTAATATTATTATTATTATTATTATTATTATTATTTTGGTGGAACCAAAGGTTGAACTCAGGCCCATGTGCTTGCCAGGCAAGCACTTATTCTACTGAGCTATCGTCCCATCCCTTAAATTTTATTTTCTGAAATTTCAGTTTGGAATAAATTTAGTAATTATAGGAAGTATGACTAAAGTGTAGAAAAGACTAGATATTTTAGACTGGATAATTTTTAAATTCATGATATAAAAAGAACAGAATATATCCAATACTATTGTTTTATGTGTTTGTTTACTCTTATTTTTCTTTTTGTTTTTAAATAGCACTAAAAGAACAAGATGGGAGAATAAAATAAGGCGGATGAGATTTAAGAGAGTACATATGAAATCATTAATAGAAAATGGTGCATGAGAGGAATTTATTACCATGAGGTAGAAAATGGCATAAATCCCAAATGATGATCTGGTATGATTAGGTCAGCTGTCAAACAAAAAGTGGAGCAATGTAACATAATAGAGGCAAGAGGAAAGATTCGAGCATTCAGTGAGTTTTGAGAGGTCATTATCAAAAATTGATGAAATACCATAATGTCATTTTAAAATACAAAAATGAACTGTGTATTAAAGAATGTAGAGTCAGCTACACTTTTCAAGAATACTGAAAATTCATGATTTATGACATTATGCTACATTTAACTCAATGCCAAACAATTTTAATGCAGGTAGATGCTCTTCAGGTGCTGTTCTCATTAGGATGTTTACTAATTTTTATCACTGACATGTAAACATCCCCATGATTTACAGACAAAAAAATGCTATCATTTAATGTCAAAAAAATTACCTCTTAAGAAACTTATTTTTGTTGTTTTTGTGTTACAGGAGCCAAATTCAAAACTTCACCTTTGCCGGGCAGATGCTGTGCCACTCTAGCCCCAGCCCTTAAATTTATTTTTCATCAATTATTAGTAGCTACTATTTGTGATATTTCAGATCCTGAATGGCTGTGACAGCCCGTTTGCTGGGGGCAAGCTCCCTGGGAAGAGCACTGAGAGGTGGAGAAGTCTTTAGGAGTTAGGCCCACACGTGCGTGGTAATAGTCCTTGGAGGCCTTCCTGGAGGAAGTGCTGGAGCTCAGCCCCTGCCTCTTGCTGTGTTTTGCACTGTAACCCTGAATTGAATGCCTTTGCTCCACCACCACTCTCTCCGTTGTGTGCTGCCCCCCTAAGGCCCAAGGCCGGCAGGCCAATAGAGTGTGCACTAGTACTTCAGAAGCCACGAACTGAAGAAAATCTTTTCTCATTGTAAACTGAAGGTCTCGTGTATTTTGTTACCATAAAATAAGGATGACACTATAGCAGTATTTTGCAAAACATGCAAAAAACATATTTCTTTTGTAGAATTTAATTTATTTTCCAAAGTCTCTTTTGAACAAAATTGTCCCCATCTTTCTTTAAAATTTTTTCATGTTAAGGGCCATACCATATACAATTACCTTGGGTTTAAAAAAAGAAAAACTTGAGACCCAGTCTA
>NW_004524733.1:4326307-4338801 GCF_000260255.1 Octodon degus
AACTTGAATTTAATTTGTTTTCAACATCTCTAACTTAAGATGTATTTTTAGTTTTACAACATATTCTGTGACAATTGCCTCCAGGAAAAGATGAACCAAAACTAACAGTTTTATTTTCCTTTAAAAGAAAGTGAGATGCGCTATATTTCCTTGAAAATAATATGCAAGAGTCACAAGTATAAATCAGCAAGTGAAGTGAATTATGAGGATGTCCTTTCAGGTGAAAATATTAATAAAGGACAATTTTGGCAATGTATTAATTGAGGAAACTAGAATTATGGGAATATGATATAAGCCATTTGACTCTCTTAATTAGCATTTCCCCCAATATTGCATTTTTGTTATTTAAAAAAAATTTGTCTAATATTTACACTGAAGATCCTAGTTAGCATTTTAAAGTTGAACTAAATTCTTTAAGAATCAACTGAACACCCTGGATTTATCTTGTTTTAGTGTTAAAATAGACATTGACCATTGACCAGGCCCAGTAATAAATATTCTGCCACAATTATTCTATCACGCATGTCCAGGTTCAAAGCCATTGCCTTTTTCACTGATTGGGGACACTCTGTTATCTATTGAGTGGTGTCATTGGCTTTTGAGGAGTTTGTGGTGTGCAGTAATGTGCATAACTGTAAAGTCTCCCAGGCTTTTGGAGATAAATCACACCAGTTTAGACATCTATTATACATCCTTTGGAACATCTGACATTATCCTCAGTATTTTTGTCATTTCTTGAGAAGACATTTATTCTTATAGATAGTTGTGTTTCAAAAATTCTTCCTTCCCATATGCTGTCTCTATTTTACATTGTTTGCTTTACACTTATTACGTGGACACATTATGCAATTCAGTATACACACAACTACACATCTACACATAAATAGATACTGTACATTCGTATACATTAATGAATTGATCAGCTAAGCATCTGAGGCCAGAGTTACTAATGTCCTTTTGCCCTTCCCAGTGAGCAACTGAGACTTCTAACCCCTGTTCTAAAGGTCATTCTTACTAAAGAACCAGTTGAATGTAATTTCAGGACTATACAGTAATCTTATTTCAGTATTTCTGAACAATTGCAATATTTCTTCTATAATTTTGTGGATCTACACTCCCACCAAGAAAGTATGTGTTTTCTTTCTCTGCAATGCCTGCAGCATTTATTTTTGCCTGTCCTCTTCTGAAGGCTGTTCTCACGAGTGGAGGTGCTGTATCACTTTGTTTGCTTAGTTTCTCCTTGATGATTTTTAGGACTTTGAACACGTACTTGTTAACTGTTCGTAAATGCACTTTTGAGAAATATCTATTCAGGCTACTTGCCTATTTTTAATAAGATAATCATGATGATAATGAGAACGAAAGTGATGATGGCGAGGAAGTGATTTTGCTATGGGGTCCCTTAAATACTCTGGAAAAAAAAATCCTAGATGAAAGTTTTCTTCTATTCTGCAGCTTTTCTCACCTTTCTTTTTATAATTTTCTTGGTTGTACAAAAGTTGCTTGGTTTTAGAAAATCCCATTTGTCAACTTCTCTTTTTATTGTCTGTGTTACTGGACTCATATCCAAAAAATATGAACCCAAATCAATGTTCCAAGCATCTCTTGTCTATTTTCTTCTAGTGGTTCCATTATTTCAGATTATACATTTAGATACTTGATCCATTTTGAATTGATTTCCTTCTATATATGAAAAAATATAGAATTCTACACCCTTTGGTTTAATTATATAAATTTATATTCATATTTGGAGCATTTGAGCACATCCAGGAAAACCCTGACTCAAATCCCCCTGCAAGAACAAAAACTTATGCATATTATCTAAGCATGGATATAGATAGAGACATATACACAGTTTTTCTGTACATATATGGTACACAAAAAATCAAGACATATGTATCATATATGGATATTTTTAATCTTTCTAAGATCACTAAAGAAATAGAAATAAAGAGGGAACTATTACCTACCATGTACCAAACTCTGTACAATACATAAAACAAATGAAGTAATTTTTCTATACAACAGAATTGCATAAATAAATGATCATAAACAGCAAATTATGTTTAAAAATCAAACAACTTATAGATGTTCATGTTATTATAGTATTCTGCCTAACAAGCCAATTTATAAATTTAGATACTTATGCATTGTAAATGAGAATCATATTTTGGGTGTGAAATTAGTTTTCTCTTATTTTGATCTTAATTGACATTTTCCATGAATTTAAAATATACTTCTAATTGTTTTACACCTTATTATCTCTGGAGTGAATTCATGTGTGAATGCTCTTCTTCTCATTCTATATTCTGTTTCCTAACTTCTCAATTCTTAATACCAATCTTTAAGTTATTTTCTCTATTTTCTTGTTCAAAAATCAAATTCTGCAGCTGTTTATAATTTCTCTGCAGGTGCCACTGATAGATAATTATTCCCTATGGGTTTCTAGTACAATTTCACTTGGCTCATTTATCACATACAATTACATCTATTCTACTTTTAAAATGTTTTTTGTTTTGTTTTGTTTCTAGTAGACTACAAGAAACACCATTATATCAATTTTCAACTAACATCTGTGGATAAAAAGCATTATAATACAAAAGAAATGTCTTCAGGGTGCAGCTCAGCATTATGTTCTTTTCTTCACTGCCTAAATAGCACAATGTTCATTTTATTGTCTTGAAATTTAGGACAAAAAAGGAATAAACAAAGCTTATTTTGCCATGATAAAATTTGAAAGACTATGGTTTGTTACTAAGTACTTCAGATTGGCAAGATAGGAAATAAAGAATAGTGATTTAAAGTTCCCACCATAAAAATGGTTTGTGTTAGATCTTTGAAAGTACAAAAATAAGCAACACAAGAAACCCCTCCATGAATTCATTTCCTTTAACCATGAAGCAGGCTGTGCATACATGGGTTGTGGTTGGAAGTTATGGATAATGATGAACAGGAGCAGACCTTGCTCCTCCGCCTGTCTGTGTACAACACATCTTGAGAATTGGCATCAGAAACAGTACAACCTTTTGAAGCAGAAAGATAAAAATGAATAGTAGTGCCTAAAACACACCAGGTTAGTCTGATTGCAAGTATCATTAAAAGGGAGAACAAGATTAATATCTGTTGTTAGACTGGGGGAAAAATTAAGAACAATTTCTGCAATTTTCAGGGAATAAAACATATATTTAGACTTTCAAAATCAAGCCAAGTATGTTATCCTTGGTTCATATAGGAAAAAAAAAATTGCTGGTTAGTGTTTCAATTAACTTGAAGAGAGTAAGGACTTGAAAAATCAATTTGGATTCATTTGTTTGGAAGAAACATTTTGTTTTGGGAGTAGAAAAAAATAAAGAATATTTGTGTAAAAATTCTTGATATGCATGTATAAAGGACAGATACAGGGAAGGAAGAACATGAGATTGGTGCCCTAATCCAACTGTGTATGTCCTAGAGTCCAAGGCAAATGAAAGAGGGGCCACAGAGGAATGCAGTCATTTTCTGATTTGTTTGTTCATTTATTGATTTTTTGTTTGTTTGTTTGTTTACTAGCAACTGAATCCAAGCTTCACACTGAGTTACATCCCCAGTATTTCTGTCTAGATTAAAGAGGCTGGGCTAGGATTTGTTGTCCACCTTCCTTGGGCAATCAGAGTCCTGGGATTATGCTCCAGCTCCAAAAATTCTTAAGAGGGGAAACTCTTGGGGTGGGGTGAGAAGTGGTGACTGGAACACAAAAGGTTAGAAGGAGACTCCTTGAGTTTCTCAGGTGACAGAACATAGACAAATCACTTTGGTTTTCCACTGGTAGCCAAACTACAGGCCTCACTTATCACTGGAAATTCTGGGAGAGCAAGGAGACACCAACCCTTAAGATGCTAACTAGTCTATCAGTGAGACTGAAGAGCCATTCAGATGAGAAGAAAGGACAATTCAGTGATCAGGTAGTTTTCAGATCTCCAGAGCCTCCTCACCCTGAATGAGTCAAACCTTGCTGGTGAGACCCTGGGGATACAGAGGTGGCACTTCAGTGGCTTTGTATTCTAGGCTGTAGCAAGTTGCTGGAGGATCTATTGAATGTTTTCCATACAAAGAACTATGGTGTAAGAGCTTGCCTGGCAAGTGCAGGGTCCTGAGTTCAATCCCCAATACCGCAAAAAAATAAAGTAAAATAAAATAAAAATAAAAAAGAACTATAACTTAAGACTAACTGATCAATACCATTTGTCAGGAACTTAATGTACGTTTTTCCAAATATGCTAATTTGATGGATTATTTCAATAGTCGTATGTTATGACAAGCACGTAACAATTCCAGCCATAAAAACAACTTCTTTATTTCAGTTTAATCAACTTTCAATATTTTAGTTCTTTCATTCTAACTACAACTAGAGCTCTCAAAGTTAAATTTTTTTCTCTCATAATGTAAAACAAGAAAAGGAAATCATTTATCTTTTGTAACTTTTCACAACTATCCAATTTATTTTTCTCTGACTGTTCTATTTTATTAGCATAATCATTTGTGTTCTTAAATTTTCAAAAAAATCTTTTATTTTTTTATTTATTTGGTATAGAGTTTCACTACACAGCTCAGACTCATACTGATCTTCCTGTCTCAGCCTCCCAGTGTGGGGATTACATGTGTGCCACACCACACTGGTTTTCCATGGCCAGAATGGTGTGCCTGGGCTTCCAGAGCTGGCACAGCATACCGTACTGAGGCTTGAACTTGGGTCCTTGCACTTTCCAGGCAGCCACTTAGACTGCTGAGCTGTCTCCCCAGTCCATTTCTTTGTATATATAATACTCTATAACATAATAATTTATAAATAAATACATTTTTGTATTTAGAAGTTTTCCCTCCTACAATTAAATGCAACTTAACAAGAGGTGATTATATTTTAATATAGTATATGTTGTCTTGAAATCATATGGTATCCTGTTCTATGTCATTTAAGCACCACAATTAGCAACCACAGATATTTTTAAGTTAGCATCACCAGATACCTGATAAGCAACTTATGCAAATGTTAGTTAATATTCATAAGGTGATTTATACATTTAATATTAACTACATGTGTAAGATTCACACCTCCATTTACTATTTTGTAGCCATATTAATAAATACAGGAGTGCTGTAAGGAAGATGGAGTAAACCCCAAAAAGGATAACATTAAATTTAATTCATGTAACTAAATACAAAATTCCCTTGAGAGGAAAAACAGGTCACCTATTACTCCATTTTTAGGTATTAATGTACACAGAATGGAATATTACTTTAAATGAAGAAGCATTAAAATTACTTCCAATTTTAATAACAAATAGCAATTTTCATGGCTAGTCTGAGAATTTATCAAAGAAGAAAATAAACAAGGTTCACTAAGAGTATTACAGGTAATGTGGACTCTTCCAGGATATGATCTTTCTTAACCTACTATCTGTGGGAACCAGCACTGAAAATGAGCGGGTAGGGCAATCTACCTCTGAGCTGTCGACGGGGTCTGTCCTGGAGGGTCAGCTATGGACCCTGTATGGTGTATCATGTGACTTGGAGGGACACACAGGCTGGCTGCTGCAGGGTGTAGCACATGTTCTGTGCTGTTTCTAAGCCTATCAACTCAAGTCTAGGAGCCCAGTTCTCAATGGTCTCAGCTCAGGTGTAGCATGCACTTTTCTCAAACTATTTTTTGTTCTCTTTATGTATTTAAGACAGAGCCTCCCTTTAATGAAAAGTGGTCATCAGCCCTCTCCTCTGTCATGAGTCTTCTTTAATTGAGTTCAACAAGTCATCAGAAATCAGCCTCGATATTAATAACTGGGGAGCTACATGTAACAAGAATATTTTCAATGAGCTATACAATAATAATTTGAAAATAATTTAAAACATTTTGTATGCTGAATAATCTAGATAAATTGGTGCACAAATAAACATTATCTGTGACTAATCTCAATCATTGAGGACTGGTGAAGGGGGAAGAATCTTCTCTGGATTGGGATAAAAGATATCCATGCATACTATGAATAAATGGTTAATGACTGTGTGTGGGATTGGTTTGTGAATTAGAACTCAAAGTAAAAACTGAAAAATTCTGTCTCCATCCACCAATTCTTCCCAAAGAGCTTCACTGCATTCCTGGAATAAGGTTCAGCTAGGAAGGAAGAGAGTCTCATAGCCCATCCTACCCACACAAAGGCCCAAAGGGGCTCTGAAGGGAACACCAGCAGACCACTAAAAGTGAGCAGCAGAGCTCCAAAGCTAAGCCACATTACCTCATCAGGAGTAGATGCAGAACTGGAACAGGAGAGTTCGCCAGTGTATTCCAACAATGGTAGAAGCAGAGTATAGGGCAGTAGGAAATGATGAGTAATTCAGATATTTAGCTACAAGGTCAATAAGAAATACCTAGTAGTCCAAAATCCGGCATCAGTGCTACTAAATAGAAAGAAATATATCATGATTTAGGAAACTGGACTCTACAATATAAAGAGATTTTCAGAATATTACTATTTAGAGCTTAACAACCTTCCTTTTTGTCCAGACTAATTAAGATGCACAGTCTGAAGATTTGACACATTGTGAAGTGATTATCATAATAAAGTTAGTTAACACATTCGTCACCTCACATGGTTACCGTTTTTGTGGGGATACAGTGAGAACATTTAGGACCTACTTCCTTAACAAGTTTCAAGCACACTTGCTATTAACCATAGCCATCGTGTTATATGTTAGATACCCAAAGCTTGTGCATCTTTCAAGTTTAGTAACCCTAGACAAACATATCCACATTTTCTGTCACCTCAACTCCTAGCAACCACCATTTGTTTCTGAGATTTCAAGCTTTCAAATTGATAAATGCAAAATGCCTTTCCAGTTAGAAGGGCAAAGAGGAGAACATAGCTGACATGATGTAAGAGCGGGCCAAGAACGATAGGAGCTCAAGGCAACTGACAGTCCTGCATGCAGACAGGTATAAAGAACTTGACACTTTCCTTTTTCAGCCATTTTATTGATATACGTTTGCAGTATCTAGTGATTACCATCATTCTAGGGAATTGCTGTGTGCACAAAGGCATCTCAAATTTTTTTCTTTTTCCTCCCCTCCAGCCCCTGTTATTTTACCATCAGCAGATTAATTTATTTAATTTATGTTATTATAACTTTAATTCTCATATGTAAAGGTTAATAATCAAACTAATGGACCAAAATCTATAAAATACTTAGAGAATATCTTCCTTCTTTTCTCCTTAATATAAATTGTGCTATGGCCCACGGAGAATCTTATCCCTGCCGTTTGGACCTGCAGGAACCTGACCCCCACCGTGAGCGATACCGCTAGATATGGGAGGTAGACTGAAGGAAGCTTGGCACCTTATTAATGCCTGATTCATATGGAATTAGTTTTACTCATATCCTAAATTATATTCTCATACAGAAAAAGCTTCTTTTTATTTATAACATAATACCTTGATAGACTACTGATAGTAGAGTTATGTTAACCTAGAAAGATGAAATATGTTCTGGGGCAGATTTATCTTTTTTTTTTTTTGGCTGGTGGAATCAGGAATTAAACTCAGGCCCTTGTGCTTGCCAGGCAAGCATTTATTCTACTGAACTATCTCCCTGGCCCCAGATTAATCTTTAATATAAAGCTTATATATTATACCTATAAAGTAGAAACCGAGTCCATATTACTACCTTTTTAACCACCTTATTTAAATGCTACATAAACTTTTCAACAATGATAAAAAATTTCGTATTCCCAATGGTCCTCAAGGATTTTTGGAGTAGAAGTCCATAAATATTTTAGGAATTATTACTGAATTTTGTTGTCAAATAACTTAAAAGGTGAATTATAAGTTTATGGAAAAATATATGAACATTCTGTGCCCTAATCCAATCATACTGCATAGTTCACCTTTGATGAACATAGTTTTCGTATTATCAATTAAAAGTAATTGTAACTTCTTGCTTAGAACATATAAGACAAAGGTCTCACTGAAAATCCCCCAATTTTCATTTGAAATTAGTATCGTAGAATCATTTTTATGGTAACATATTTCTGTCTTCAAAACAAGAAATAAAACCTGAACAGTATAACATGATTGAATATCTGTCATCTTCTAAATATGTGCCATTTCTAATGTCATATCAATTATTACTATCATCTTTAAAATAAATTTTTAAGAAAGGTAAAAAAAGAGAGACAAGAACAAAAATTTAAGCTTTCTTGAAACCTGGCTGTAATATTCAAACATATGCCCGATCTGACATAACTATATCTGTTAATGTGAGCAAAAGATTTGATAATAAAGCTAGATAATATATCAACCATTGATAATCAGCTATTCTTGTTCTGAAAATGTGTAACGTACATATTGTGTAATGTTATCCTCTTTCTGTCTTTGTTTCTGAATTTATTTATTTATTTATTTATTTATTTTTGTATTTAGCACAGGGTCTACGGGGTCTACAGGGTCCCATTGCTTAGATCGGACTCGTAATGATCCTTCTGTTTACAGCCTCCCAAGTGCTGGGATTACAGGTGCGCACCACCATGCCAGTCTCAATCACCAAATTAGCACACCCCGGGCGTGGGGCCGATACAGCAGGCCCAGGGATAGAACTCCTAGCCCCTGTGTCTGCCTAAACAGGTGCTTTAATCCACTGACCTATCTGGCAGGCTCTTGCTTCCGGTTTTGCATCTTGAATTAAAGTTAAAAAAGATATCTTTCTGACTTCAATGCGGGATTCTTATGGACATGTTTCCTTTTTCAGTTGACTGTCCTTGGTTTGTTTCTATTTCCTCTAATCAGTTAACACAGTGTTACACACCGTTTACAGCAGTAAATAAACACAAGGCATATTCCATCTTCTTTTCACTTTTATCTTGTTATTTATCCTAAAATGCTATATTCTACATTATTTGGATTCAGAATCTTATTTATATATGATTTCTAATTTCATGAATAGAAGATACTTAAATTGCTGCAGAAGGACAGGTTCCAAGAAATAGCTGTAATGCATCAGAATATCACAGAAGATTGAAATCTAAATTGTCTAGACAATGACTGTAATTCTTTTATCCTGCTTAAATAGTATTAATGACATCCTCATGGTCTTTGTCTTCGGGTTATGCCAATCAGCAGACATCCATATTTACTAACCCGTGGGTCTCAATTCTTCCTTATCTAGTTCAAAATATCAGAGAGGATGCTATCTTAATCCTTCCTTATCCTTAACACATTCTTTCATAATTTCAGCATTATAGCTAATATTTTAATTAAATAGTAAACAAAGCTGGAGGAGGTATAAGATATCATTTGTCTAAAGCTATCTAATATATCAGTTGAGAACATGATTCTCCATGTTGTTGAGTTTTAATCTACTTACGAATTATAAGCCCTGTATAATATCTCCTTGCCTTAGTTTCCTGATGAAGAAAGTAATGGCACCACTTGAGAGGAGTGTTGAAAAATTAAGTAAATCAGTAGATGCAGCAGGTTTTGAAGAATATCTAATACTTAGGAGTAATATTAGTATCAATTCTCAAAGCAAGGATGACATATGATAAAGCACTTGTAAAGAATCAGTTCCAACTAAGCATTAAACAAGTAATAGTTACTGAGGTGAAGATGTCACACGTGAATACCAATTTTACAGCAATACGGGGTCAGAAATGTGCCTGTCTATAAACAAAACTCAAGTTTATTTTACCCTTTGAGCCATTTCATGCCACATCCCATCCCTAATCAATATTTGTACATTATAAAATATAAATACAAATTGAAACATTGCATGTTGCCCCATAAATATGTACAAGTATTACATATTGAGTAGAAAAGAAAATTAAAAAAAAAAAACTTTGATACAACTCAAGTTGTTTTCTAAATAGCCTAGAGGCAAACAATGACCAGGTTGTTTATTTTTCTCACTGTAATGGACACTGAAGTTATTTCAGCATCTATGCTATTAAAAATTACAATTCACTTGGTGTACAGTGCTGGCTCCGCCCCGAGGGCACACTGAGACAGTGATTGTGAGTGAGCGTGCTGGCGTGTGCCTGTAATCCCAGTGCTTGGGAGGATAAAAAAACAGGAGAATCACTACAAGTCTGATCTATATAGTGAGACCCTGTAGACCCTGAAGACCCTGTACAAAATACATTAAAAATATCTGATTGAATGTATATTCTTACCTACATATGTGTCTTATCTGCAGAAAGAGTCCTAGGAATTAAATTGTTGGATCAAAGTGTTTGTTATTTCTATTTTAAATGGATGCAGGTATATTACCTTCCCAAGTCTTAGCAATTTAGTTTGACCAATGAAAGTAAAATAACTTCCCAATGCTACTTGTTTTATTTGATAAAACTTTTATGTTATTCTCATTCATCTTGGTGTAACAACTATAGTTGTATCAAGGTTAGAAACTTGCTCTATGCTTTTGCTCTCCTGCAATACTAATGGTCATTATTGGATTCTACAAACAAAATAACTGACTAATATATCTTTTTGGTAACATTGAAAATGTAAAACTTGGAGAAGACTAGATTTTATACAAATAATAAAATCAATAGCAAAATGACAATTGCCCAAATGGTACATATTCACATTTTAATTGACTAAAAACTAATGAGAGGATAAACACTGGTAATGAGAATGGCTATATTTTAAACCACAAAAAAGGAGGTTCTCGTTCCAAACAAAATTCCTCAGTGTAACTTACAGAATTAGAGAAAACAACTCCACAATTTATTTAGAAGTAGAAGAGATGTAGAATAGCTAAGGCTATTCTGGGCAACAAAGGCAAGCAGGGGCATCACCATCCCTGACTTGAAATTACACGATAAAGCCACAGTAATAAAAACAGCATAGTACTGAAAAAAAGTAAACCCAAAGATCTGAAGAGCAGACGAGATGCAGAAATGACTCCACACTTCCTCAGCCATCTTGTATTTGACAAGTGTGCTAAACACATTCACTGAATAAAAAATAACCCCTTTCATAAACAGGATGGCAAAACTGACTCTGAACATGCCAAAGATTAAAATTGGACCCATATATTTCACCATGCACTAAACTAAATTTGAGATCTATCAAAGATCTATGTGTTAAAACAGAAAAATTAAATCTGCTGGAAGATAGAATAGGTGAAATTCTTGAAGATCTTGGCCTAAGCAAAAGAATTTTTTTTAAGTAGGAAAATTTATTGGAGAATAGGAATAGCTCTGACTTGTTTGTAATTCCTTGACATAAATGGGGCCAATGTGAAGATTGTGATGTACAATTCTTTGTTTTAATATTGCAACATTTCTTTTGGAATTTCTGCTTTCTTCCTATTTACAGTTCCTGGTGTTGTCAGCAAATGAAGCATCAATTTGAAAATGGCAAGCCAATTGTTTAATCTCCCATTCCAAATAATTTGGGGGATGGAAGCAAGGCATTTGTTTACAACATACAGCAGTTTATTCTTATATGAATAAGTAACTGGTGTCTGAGTTTCAAGATAAATTTCTATACTGAAAGCACAATAAGCCTTCACATATACAAAGGCATGAATGTTAATGTCCTATTTTGAAGATTTTGAGAAACAGCGTCTGAAGTTACAGTAACCATGAAAGGCTTCAAGACATTCACCAACAGTCATGTTTTTCAGATGGTGTGTAAATTGTTTGACAGTTACACAAAAATCTCTCAAACAGTGAGTAGACATCAGCCAGATTATCAGTTCTTTTTCTTTCTTGATCAATAGTTGTATCATCGAACATTTTGCCATAAAATTACAAAAGAAATCAAATGTTCTCAGTGTCATTATTCCTCTACAAACCTCAACCCCACACCCATTTTTTGTCCGTTAGTCTTTTCCATTCTTGTGATCACCATAGGAAAGCCTTGATAAGTAGATCTATGAATGCTTGCAGTTCAGCTAGTGAGCTGTTATAATTAATATATTTTTGAGTATGGGTTTTGGTGGATATTACAGAAGGTTTTACTTGCATTTTGGCATTTGTGTATTTCTCAACACCTTATAACATTTTCTGTTAAAATTTCCATCATTTAATAGTAGTTATGACATTCTGGTTTTTCTAATAAGTTTCACCCATCCAAAGATCCTTACTATATTTTCAGATATAACTCTAAAGTTTGATTTTTCCATTTGGTTAAGTGCCCATTTTGTACCATTTTAGCTAGTCAAATATGTACTTACATTTCTGTTTTCTGCGTCTGAGTAAGGGAGGTCTGCCTTCCCTGTATCTGTATCAGTTGCTTCTAACTTCATTTCACTGCCGCAGGAGTTTTACATGACCACAGTCAAAGTCATTATCATTTTCCTCAACCATGTATGAGTGTTCTGATGATTCATTTTGACATCCTCCAAAACTTACGATTTTTTTTATTGCTTGTGTTTAATTGGGCTGCTTCTACCAAAAAAAAAAAAAAAAAAAAAAAAAAAAAACCTTTTTGTAAAAAAATTCTAAATGCACAAAAATTTACCAC
>NW_004524733.1:4338901-4368014 GCF_000260255.1 Octodon degus
ACCACAGTCAAAGTCATTATCATTTTCCTCAACCATGTATGAGTGTTCTGATGATTCATTTTGACATCCTCCAAAACTTACGATTTTTTTTATTGAAGGTCCTGAGTTCAATCCCTTGTTCCCAAAAAAAAAAAAAAAATACAAAAAAAAAACCTTTTTGTAAAAAAATTCTAAATGCACAAAAATTTACCACTGAAGAATTCATGACCAAAACTCACTTGATACTGCTTTAGAGCTCCTTTATACACCTTATCTTTGATTTCCAAGTCAGTGAATGTGCAGATAAGCTTTTCCTGTTCCCAGGTGCTGCTACTTTGAGTCACACTCATTTTTAATTATGATAAACTACATATTTACATAACAGAAGAGCAATGTGGGTGTATTTTACCTCTAGTGATGCTTAGATAAACATATGAAAAATTATTAGATTATAATGTGGTAAGAATTCCAGTTTGACACTTTTGCACACATGCACACACCTTGCCTTTCTTGTTCCAAGAGGGTAAACACAAAGACTCTTTTTTCTGTCCTTCAGGTGCAGCCACTGAGCCACACAACTGGATGTTGTTACACTTAGGTAAAAATTTACAGTAAAAATATGTCCTGGGATTTGTAACACAATTTTATGCTCTCTGAGACATTAGAGATGCAGACAAAATAAAAGTATAATTATGTGTATAGTTTAAAAAGAAATTAATACTTACTTCTAAAAAGTTAGTGAAAGCAAAGTAATGTAATTTACTTTTGTAGTAAAAAACCTAAAATTATCTGAGACTTTTCAAAGTATGTTCTTCCTTTATTATATAAAAAATGCAAAATAAAATTGTAATGAAATGATATCTGTTATAGTCAATAAAAAATATAAGCCAAAGCTCTTTCATTATTAAATTCTTTAAATAAATTGTTACAACATATTTACAAAAATTGCTTGAAGACAGGAAGAAAATATTGAAAGAGAAATGAAAATCTAATTATTTCATTCAAATATTTTACTCATAAAATATTCAAATATTTCTCATTTTTCTTGAGAGTCTGTACTTCCAAAACAGTTTAAATATTTTATCATAATCACAATACATGATTGAGAATAGGTTTAAAATAAAAATTAATAGAAATTATGTTAATATGGTATAAATAGATTGAGAACATTTGAGAGGTTTACTGGGTTTTGATGCCGCTATCGCTTTTCTTCACAAATTCTAACTGTGAGAATTAGAGTAAAAACAAAAAATTTTAACGGTCATCAGAGTTTTCCCATACTAAATTTTAAAAACAATGTGCTCCTCTGAGTTTCCAGATAACATGCAGCATCTTCCACAGCAGCTTATCAGCAGTGCTAAAACCATTTTTCATGTGTCCAATTACTAAATCAACCCATAATAAAAGCCAAGGACAACACACTAAGATAATGCAATGAAGACTCTTCTGAAGAAATTTCTGCAGAGGTCTGAGCCAGTGTGCTTTGATACTTCAACTTGATAAAATGGTAAAACTGGAGACATGATGGATAGTGGAAGCTTTGTGTTTGGTTTATCTCTCTTGAATATCAGATTCTCCTTTGCATGAGGAAAACAACTTAGTTTAAACTTTGATGTGAGTCATGAGCTCAGGGATTCTGGATTCCAGAAATAGTAGCAGAAGCATTTTACTATAAAGACTAAGAAAAATGATTTATATTCTTCACAAACAGAGCAGAGATACACAGAGCGATGCTTTTGATCACTTTGAAAAATGTCCAACTGAGATCACATTTAGCAGATATTGAAGACAAATTTCACAACCATTCATGAACCATCGTACACTTCCAAATAAACATTTCTTCTGTCTACAAAACTGCATGTGTCCTTAAGATTTCCATGCCTTTAATGAAATTATCTCTCAATCATAACAATTTAAATAAGGTAAACATAATTCGGTTTCTAATTTTCTCTTATTCCTTCTTCTACATTTAACCAATATCTAGACTCCATGGAATTCATTCCTCAAGGGCTGGTGAGATAACTCAGAGGTCTAAGTGCCTGCCTGGCAAGCTCAAGGACCTGGATACATCCCCTGGTACCATGTGCCAGACATGGAACCCTGGCTACCCTATGTCAGCCACCTAAACTGGGCATGGTGGCACATGCGTGTAATCCCATCCCTGGGAAACGTGAGACAGGAAGACCAGTCTGAGTCCAAGCTGCATAGCAAAACCCTGTACCAAACAAACAAACAGACAAATAAATTTAAAATTTAAATAAAATCACTGCTTAAGAATATTCTTATGAATTTCCTATTTTCTCACACTAGACCATCATTTATACTGACCTAGACTGATCGTCTTG
This sequence comes from Octodon degus, assembly GCF_000260255.1. Classification (NCBI taxonomy): domain Eukaryota; kingdom Metazoa; phylum Chordata; class Mammalia; order Rodentia; family Octodontidae; genus Octodon; species Octodon degus. The sequence goes on from NW_004524733.1 coordinate 4,341,226, forward strand.
CCTACTCAGTTTTTGGCTTCTGTCTGTGTTTTGTCTTTCTTTAATATAAACATTTGGTTGACCCTTATTAAAATATTTTTTTATGTTGGCCATATGAAATTGTCTAACATCCATAGCCCGGCATTGAAGACTCTGAACTACATATGGTCATGCCTCCAGTGTAAAACCTTAACTCAAAATTTAAATGCCAATAAATTCACAAACTACAGGACTACTTTTTGCCACAGTTTTTTTCTTTTACTTTCCAATGCATGTTTTTCCACGTCTTCTTGAAAACTCACAAAATACATATGAAAATGTTCAAATATTGCCTCTGTATGAAACCCCTCTTCTGCAAACACTGAACTGATTGACTCACGGCAGTGAGGCCTTGCCTGTGAAGAACTGGAAGGCTCTAGTTGCCTTGCTAAATGATGTTAGGAACTTTCCACAGATGATCCTGGGGAGCAGGAGGGGCTCCAGGCACAGTACCACCACACAATAGACAGTGGGAGTGGATACAGTGAAGTAATAGACAGCAGATCCGAGAAGAAAGCCATAGAAGACACTGTTCACCAATTAATGGAAGTGGGGATTGGATAGACTACTTTTGAGGAAGAATTTCTAATATGATAGATTCTAAAAGTTGAGGTGGATTTTAAATAAAGTTGAAAAAATGTAAAAATATGTTGTCTTTAATCTGGGAAAAAAATAAATCCCATGTTAAAACCAAGCAAAACAATGCTGAAGTCTTCATTACTATGTTTATCCTATGAATGTTGAGAAGTTTGTTGCCATAGATTCCTATTAGTGTTTAAAAGGCAATATTATGGTAGAAATTTCTAAATTACTTTGTTTCCTCCAGGACCTTGACTTGCACCCAAGCCCTTCTCATTTGGTGACATTTTCAAATGCTCTTAAATTATTATTATTATTATTATTATTATTATTATTATTTTAGGGAAGGGTCTACAGATTGTTCAGAGTCTCACTACTAGGTTGGACTCACAGTGTTCTGCCTGGTTACAGCCTCCCAAGAACTGGGATTCCAGGCACTTACACTATTCCAGTCTCATTTGCCCCGCCCTGTGGCAGAGCTGGCACAGCAGGCCTGGGGATTAAATCCAGGCCCCTGCTCCTGCTTGCAGGCACTTTAATCTACTGAGTTATTTGGCCAGCCCCCAAAAATTATTTTGAGACACATTCTTTTAAGTGGCTACATTGTACAGATTTTGCATGACATTGACAGCCTGAGAGGTACCTGCCTCAACAGAGAGCTGAGCTTACAGGCATGAAGGACGTAGCTGGTGGCAATGCTTTCTGATGGCCTAGCAATTCCTTAAATATTGTTGTCCTCAGTATCTCCAGGGGGTTGGTTGTAGGACCCCTGTAGATTTCAAAATCTGCAGATTCTCTATTCTTTTCTCTAAAATGGCATAGCATTTACACATATCCTACATAGATATTGACACGTTTTCAATCATCACTATATTATTTATAATTGCTAAAATAATAGAAAAGATGTACTTTACTTTTGAGAAATAATTATGAGGGGAAAATATGTATACGCTCAGTTTTTTTAAAAAACATTTTCATCTATGTTGAGTTAAATAGGTAAACACACAATTCAAGGATAAAGATGGCTGTATAAAAATTCAGAGAAACTTGCTTATTTATGAAAGATACCATAATTTGTAATGAAGTCTTCCTTCCTCGGTGATACTATTTTTCCATTTTGTTGAAATTGTTTTTATATTACTCATAACACAATTAGACCAAATGTTACATGTTTTCATAATGAAACTTCAATGTTTATAAGTAAGGAATTAGTAGTATTCCAATGGCTGGAAGCTGAACTAAGTATGTAAGATAACGGTTAGATTTTAATCCTGTTTTTTTTTTTTTTTTTGGTTTTTGTTTTAACCAGGGCTTGAACATAGGCCCTTGTGCTTGCCAGGGAAGTGCTTATTCCACTGAGCCATCTCCCCAGCCCAATCCTGCTTTATTTTGTTGTTGTGAATGTATTTATTTATTTCTATAGTAGGGATTGAATTCAGGACCTTGCACTTGTCAGGCAAGCACTTATTCTACTGAGCTACTTCCCCAACTCTTCTGGTTTATTTTTCATTAGCAGTGTGATTCTGGATAACATCTAAGTCTAATTTTCACTATCTATTAAATAATAATAATACCATGTTATACAGAATACTTTATTTAATGTGTAATCATTTCTATACCATGATTAGAGTATTTTTTTCCTTCTCTTGTATGTCTTCCTTTTTGCTTCCTACTTTCTTGACTCTTTCCCTGATTTCAGGGAAGGATTTCACTCACACTGTCCTATATTATGTGACAATGTCTAGTAATTACTTGGGGTTGATTTTACTGTCAATGTATTCACAACAGGTAGAGGCAGAAGAAATCGGAAGATGTTACAGTAACAGTCAAGTGACTGCTTCCCTCCATTATTCTCACTTCTAAATAGTTAAGTAAAGATGTGTACTAAATATGGATAAAATGATATCCTCAGAAGCAAACAGCATAAATCCAATGCTAATCTTTACACAAAAGAATAAGAAATGACTTCTGTGTTAGGGGCACTATAAAGAACTAAGATATTCTCTGCCACTACCTCTTCAGCCTTGGAAACATGGGACGAAATACTCTTTGAAGAACCTGGAATAGATAACAGGTAGACCCAGTGCTCAAGCAAATTGAAGAGTTAGGCCCATTAGCAAAGCCATAAAGTCCCGCTTTCAGGAGGCATTCACAACAAACTCGAGAAGACACAACTCAGTTCTCCACTGAGAGGTAGTTTAAATGCTCAAAGAAACAGACTCCGCTTTCAGTCACAGAACTTTCTGGAGTTTTAAAGATATTTTAGAGAATAATGCTCTGCTATTTTAACCCTCCAATGATTCAACTTGGATGAACATCAAAGAGCAAAAGTAATATTTTAAATAGCTTTTAAAATTTGAATCAGCACTGGCCAAATAGCTCAGCGGATTAAAGCGCCTTCTTAGGCAGGCACTGGAGTCTGGGGTTTGATCCTCAGGTCTGCTGTGCGGGCCCTTCCCTGAAGGATGTTGAGAAAGCAACTAAAACTGAGCGTTGTGCTGCACGCCTGCAATTCCAGCTCTTGGGAGGCTCTGAAAAGGAGGATCACTACGAGTTCGATCCACACAGTGAGAACCTGTACACCCTGTAGAGCCTGTCCTAAAACACACACACACACACACACACACACACACACACACACACACACACACACACAATAAATAAATAAATAAATAAATACAAAGAAATAATATTTGAACCAACATACACAAACCTAAGTGAAGAGAAAAGATTTATTTAAACTCTAAAGAATATATAATTACATTTAAATACACTGAGTCATCTGAGTGACATTCTAGGGCAGGGTCTATTTACTAATTTACTTTTTAAGATATTTAAAATTAAATACTTGTGCTCATTGTAAGAAAATAACAGAATCATGTTATTACTACAGTGACACCTTCACATGGGTTTGATAATTACATTGATTTTTAATGCTTACATCTCTATATAAAATGGTCAGAGAACATTTTAAATTCAATTTGAAACCCAAATTAATAATGAGGTTCATTTTATTACTTACTGTTAAAATTTTACCACAGGCCAATAAACTATACATATGCCTTAACAGTTTTCTATTATTTCTTCTGAAATGAAATACTACTTTAATCAGACATGCCTTCACTTTAAATTAAGGATATAAATCTTTCTAAAACTTTATCTTCACATATAAACTATCACATGAAAAGTTTATTGAACATGGATAACTATATACTACTTAGAAACTGATAAAACTTAAGAACTTCTAGACATGTTAAATAGTACCAATGCATCCTCCAAATGTTATCACTCTACAAATGCTAAATAATTTCTGTGTAATGGAAGAGGCAAAGATTTATCCACAGAAATAAACTAATGAACTTGATGACCCTTTTTTTTGTTTCTGAAACACATTTCATTATCATGAGTACTGTTCAAAATTTTGAATTAACTTAGTGTAAATCCAGCTTAACAAAAGAAAGTTTCTGCATTAATATTTTTCAGCTTGTGAAAAGCTGAAAAGCTATGCCTTCTCATGAAGCTAACAAGAGGGCTATACTGGCTTACCTTAGAGCACAGCCTCATTTGTTAGTCTGCAGAAATGATATCACAAATCATTAGGAGACTGAGGTAGTTACTGTGACAAGGAAGTAAGCAGCACAATATTGCCACAGGAGGAAAACGCCCTCTCTCAAACCTCCTGCTACTCACTAGACTGAGTGTATCAGTTAGGGTTCACTAGAGGAACTGATTTAATATAAAAGTACATGGCATGGAGAGGATTTATAAAGTAGGCTTACACTGGCCACTTGTGAATCAAGGGTGGAAGAGCACAACATGGCTGTCTACATCTCAGAGATTCAGAAGATCCAGTCAAGCGTCAATGGCCTGGAGGGTACCGCAGAGTTACTCCAGGTTCTGCCTGGGAGGGCGGGGAGCCTGCACTGGAAGCCTGCTGCACCTGGGGACAAGAGACCAAAGCCAATGAGAAAGGCTGAAGCTCCTGCAGGAAGTTTAGAGGGCAGTAGTCTTTCCTCTTCCTTTTACATTCCACCTAGGCTGCAAGCGTACTGGTGTGTGCCTCCCATTCACACCCAGGATCATAGTTCCTCTCCATTTGGGGGCTTATAGGGCAGCATTCCAGATACTAGCAGGACTGTGTTCCTCTAATCTGCCAGGCATTTTCTAATCCATCTAAGCTGACACAATTAACTATACACAAAGCTTGACACCACAATTAACTATGCACAAAGCCAATTATATAATACAAAAAAAAATTTTGAACACATATATGTGTACTGAAATAGCTTATTTAATATTAAATATAATCACTTTAATAGAAATCAAGGCAAACATTTAATTTAAGAATTTGTTAATGATTTCATATTTGTATAAATGAAAGGAAAACTAAAAGTAAGTTCATAGTTTTCATATCAATGTGTTATTTTATATAAATATTCAATTTGATACTCTTAAACTATAAAAATGTTTTGTGTGTATGTGTATAGTTCATACATTATCTAATATTTTTCTTCTACATCAATCTATTCATATATCAAAGGCATTGATTTCATTCACAGATAATTGTTGATGTTTGAAGTTTTAGATCTTAGTAAAGAAAAGTTTTAAAACATTTGTAACTATATAAATATAAGTACAAATAGATGTATATATTTATTTATATTTATTACTAATATAATTTGAAATTGTTATGAGACTGTCAATCTCTTCTTAACACATTATAGGTCTTTTGGATAAAGTACAAGCCAAAGAGGAAAACCCCAAGTGAAATTTTTCTGAAGTTGATTGTAAAGAAGTATAAATGGTTGTCAAAAATAAATTTCCAGAGACATCTGATTAACATTGCTCCATCATAGGAGAACCAGAGAATAAGTCATTAATTTTAAGGTATCTCTTCTACTTGATTTATCACAAGTTGGACTTCCTTCCAGGCTAATTAAGCACTAAACATTTTACAAGCGATCCATGTGCAGAAGCAGTAAAAGATGAACTGCACTTACGAAATAATTGACAGAGGTTGCAGCGAGCACTTTATGCAATCATGGTGTACATCCCAATCCCAAAAGAAAGGCTTCCATGCTGCCATTTGACAGTGAATTAGTTAATTTCTGACCCCAGCACTAGATAATAGAAACTCAAGGCTAAAATGAACTTCCACATACCGCACAAGGGGCAAAGAACTTCTAAGAAAACACTTAGTGCTCCTGCCTTGGCATTATCAAAATACCCCTGGTGTTATCTCAGATGAATTCCCAAGTTATTTTATTTTCTTTTGACAGAAAAGTCAGAACTGACAAACCAAACCACTTCTCAAAGAAATTCAATTACTGAAATGTCTGACAGTTTTCTTACTAAAGTTTCCAAAGTTGCCTGAAGAATATATAATACTGTTTGCTTTGTAGGATATGCACTATTTTGGGTATAAAAATAAAGTATTAGAATAGATATAACAGTCAGAAATTTACAATCGTTAGTTGAAATGAATAGGAAAGTGGCAAGAAATATGAAAATATTTAGAATTTTTTTATTGAAAGCCATTATTTTTCTAATAAGTTTTTCTGGCTGCCAAGTGAAAACACTAAATTATTTTATCTATAAGAAGATTGAAATATATCAAACATTTATTGATATAAACCCAAATACTTAAAATAACTTGAATTCAAATAACACATTCCTAAATTTGACCTGTATGTCTCAGTAAGTGTATCCTTATGCACAGGATACAGTGAGTGATTGTTGCTGCTAATTCTAAATAACATTTCAGTCATGCAATTTATTTTTCTAATAATGAATCATCTAAAACACATTTTATGTGTGTCATTACACTATGTTGTATTACTAATGCATAATTATTTTATAAAACATAAAAATATGTATTATCAAGTGTCATGAAAGACAAAAATATTAAATTGCACTGAAGAATGAGAATTGTCATATCGGTTTCTGTGTATTACTTAAATTCAGATCTTCATCAGTTAATTATAGGTAAAGAATTTGCAGTTAAAGAAATAGTAGGGAATAAGAACGTCATGATACCTATATGGCACAGTCACTATTTACCAACACCTAACTCCGCAAGAATAGATAATAAAGAATTTCTCTGAGAATGACATACATTTTTATAGCCCCCTTAAAATGTATGAGAATATTTTCTGTAATGTCATATTAAAATTTACCTTCTTGGGGCCGGGGAGTTGGCTCAGTGGAATAAGCGCTTCCCTGGCAAGCGCAAGGGCCTGAGTTCAATCCCCGGTTCTGCAAAAAATAAATAAATAAATAAATAAAAATAAATAAATAAATAAATAAATAAATAAAATTTACCTTCTCTTTTCTCTCCTTTTATACAATTGTTTTAATTGGTTAGGACTTAAACCGTTTTCTTCTGGAAAGCTAGTTTTTTATAATCTAAAAGATGATTTTCTTTAAACCTTGATGTCTTCTCAGATATTTGATGTTTATGGTCATGGTAAACAACCATAAAGATCATGTAGGCCCAACTTCTTCATTGACATCATGAAGAATGATTCTTCATGAATCATAATTCATGAGGAATTAGTAAATAAATTACTAAGGTCATACATGTTTTTTTTCAGTAGCTAATGCAAAAACAGATATGTTGTTATTCCAACTCCAAATGTCTTGTAGTTTTTACTAATACACTCATTTATTCAATAAATTATAGCTGTAAATAAAATAAATACATATCTTGATTTATTTGATGTGTATTTTCTAAACAGTATGTTATGTAGCCTACTTTCATAATGAAAATCTAAATTTTTATTGAAAAATATTAAAATATAGTATTAATTTCAACTCTTGGATCCAAGCAGAGCAATAAATAATTATTTGAATTCCTGCAAAGTATATGAAAAAATGAATAATAAATTATTATATTATGAGAGAGACCCCCAACTTCTTATGAGTTTTGGTAGACCATCACCTCTCTTCTTTATTCCCCAGCCTTCACTACTCTTCCCAGCAAAATTTTATCTGTGTTTAAAAATCTAGATTTTATACCACAGCAAAGCCTGGGAAGAAATCAATATAGCGGCCTGCTTTTGCTCTACCCTCAATGGCAACCTCCAGGTGATCAGTGAAACAGGTTTGCATATTAGTAACATTTCCTTAAAACTTCCCTACTTTGACTTGTATCGCTGACCATTTCACATTTCATATTTCCTCTTTTGCCATCTTTTCCTCCTTATCACCCTAGTTTGAATTATCATTGTCTGTCTTGGAAAAGTTTCACACAAAGAAAGCGCTCTAAGTCAACAATGACTCACCTGCAACCTATTTTAGATAAAGTTAAAGACAATCTATTAAATTTAGATATTGTTTCTCTCCTGTTTCTATTTCTATAAAACTTTCTGTCTCACTCAATAAGCTGCACTTATCAGAGTCTGCTGTCCCTACAGCACCTGTCTCCCAGTACCTCTCCTACTCCACCTCCTCACAGTCTCCTCTTTCCTTCTTAGCCTAGATCATCTGGGTACCCCAGTATGCCAGGGGTTCAAGATCTTTAACTTGATTTCTCTATCTGAAATGCTGTTACTATAGTAAACTGTTTTCTACCTTATGAACTGAGGTTCAAATTTTACCCTTACGCAGAATGTTTCCTGAAAGAATGTGCCTTGCTATTATTTAGTTTTCATTTATTTATATTGCCTTTAAATATTTTTGACTATAATAAGCTTGCTGTATTGTTTATTTCTTTGTTATCAGCCCCACCTCTCAAGTTGGAACAGATGTTCTTCAAAGAGATTTTATGTGTCCTTTTGGTGCTGTATCCACAACTAAAAGTTTACCACAATAGACATTAGGTAAAATATATTTGATAATTACTAAATAAAATATAACCCATCTCATTTGAAGAGTCACTGGAATAAATCTGAGTGAAAAAAATAAAAGTCACGGGGAGCTTGAAGGTTAGTGCAGTTGTTTAAGTGCCTGCCTAAACGAGCTCCACATGCCTCATCAGATCCATCCTTAAGGCAGCCTGAGCCAGCCCCCCCAAAAAACGTCACCATTTGATTCATAATGTAGCATCAATTCATTTATTCTTAAATCCAGTAAAGCAAACAATCTAATTTAATTTACATTGCCTTTTACTGCCTATAGCAAATAAATCTTGAGCCATTTGTTTGAAAAATATAAAGCAAAAATATTCTGTAAAATAATGATATATCACCTAAATAATATATACATAAGGTAAAATGTACAACAATAGCCTCCATTTATACAACGCAAAATAAGAATGGACAAATAATAAATCTTTTGCCTCAATATTTACAAACAGGAAAACATTTTTGTCTTCAAGATTGTCTAATTTCAAATTTGAAATATAAAAGATAAAATGGAAAAGGGCATCAAAATCTGAACATTTCGGGGCTAGAGAGATGGCTCAGTGGTCTAAAGCACCTACTTGGAACTAGCTTGGCAAAGCATCAGGGACCGCGGTTCAATCCCCCAGCACCACATGCCAGCCAGCCCCGCCCCCTGGTGGGCTGAGCTGGCCACACACACACCACTCTCTCTCTCTCTCTCTCTCTCTCTCTCTCTCTCTCTCTCTCTCTCTCAAATAAATAAAAAAAATTAAAAAAAAAATCTGAACATTTCTTTATACAGGAATCTGAACTCTGGCAAGACAGTCACCCAATTTCTCCCAGAAATATTGTAGCAGTAGCAGAAATGACTGTGCCAAAGATAAAGATAAACCCATTATCAGACGGTAATAATTATCAGAATTTTTTCTTATCTCAAAGCCAAACCTCCCATCGTACATTCTTTCTGTGGTCATATCATAACTACATTTCTTTATGAGGAAATATTTCAGATACATGGATATATTTAAGGTCTTATTTTTTATTTTTAAGCAAAGTAAGTATTATCTGTTTCATTTTTTCACATTATGCATCAGCTTATAGACTTTTTAAACTGTCATTTTCTTTTGAACCTATTGAAATTGATTAATATTGGTCTTATGTCACATTTTCCAGTATTCACTGCAATTGATTATGAATAAGTATTTTAGTATATTATATTTAATTAGTAAGTAAAATGGCCACACAACTGTCTAAGTAGCAAACAGATGTATGACCCTGAAAATTAAATTAATATAGTATATATTCTTCAGAAGCTTCAACCAGTTTCTTGTGAGTTGAGAATAGGTTCTCCTCATGAAAAGACTTTTCTACCCTCTCACTTAGAAATTCTACTTAATGAAAAAGACTGCACAGTGTCAGAGAAACAGGTGCTGTCAGAATCACATCATTCTGCAGGAGCGAAGCTGGGATAAATATAAGACACAGAGCAGTTAGAGTTCATTATTCATAACACTGGTTGTAAATTTGAATATACACTATTTCTGCAGATGTACTAAAGGACCACATGTGCACATGATTGTTGATATTTAGCAGGCAGTTCAGCTAAGCAGAACAGAATTTTCCTATCAACAATGGCTGTCAGACAAGCGAGGCTTATGGATTGATTTCTCTTCCTTTCATATAAAGAAGAAATCTGGCTGAGCAAATATCCACTTCCCTAGACTGACAATGACCCTGGGTTACCTTAACATTCAGTGTTGTAAATGTAGACCTGTTGGGTTACCTTGCTATGTAGTGTTATAAATGTACACCAATTCTTCTTCCTAAGGTTTTAAATTTTTCTGTAAGAATGATAAGGAAATAGAAAATGAAGGGAATTAAATAACTGTACATCTCTGTTTTGGGGAGAATTGTTGAAAAATGAACACAACAACAAGAGAGTTAATCTAAGAAATCTTTCAAAATACTGTGGGTATTGTTGTTCAAATACTGCCTATAATAACTATATAGTATTCATATGGCTTTACAGATGAAGCTGTATCAAATAATTTAAGGCCCATGATACCTTAAGCATTTAAACAATCTCAATTAGAATGATAAGCATAAAAACCTTCAATCATTTACTATTGAAATAAGTCCCCCAAACCTTCAATGAGAGATTTTAAAAAGCAAATTAAAATACATTTTATTGGCACACTTATGTAAAAGTAATAAATCTAATATTTTAGTAATCATTGCATTACAGTGATAAGAGATAATAGACTATGAATAATGTGTGAGTATTCCAGAGATCTAAGGGTCATGTAACATTAAGAAATCTGAATTTTATACAATTCTACTAACTGGATATAAAAGCCTAAGCCTAGTCTTATGTTTCTAAATATTGAAGAAAGAATTGTTTCCTATCCATTAATATTTTGAAAAAAATTACCTTTAGATACAAAGGAAACAAATATAATTCATATAAATTGTAAGAATTTTGATATTAAACACAGAGCCAAAATTCTACTTAAAAATGTAGCAAGAAGTATATCCAGCTTAAAGAGAAGCAAAATATATAGCCAAAATTCATTATTTGCGTTTGCATTATTTTCTATATTTTTGTCAAAAATAATAAAATTAGACATTAAATAACTGCAAAGAAGAAAGAAATGCTCATTATTTTCAGATGACATCATTGTTTATCTGGAAAACACAGAGTATCTACTAATCTGTTAAAATTATTAAATCATTTAGTAAGATTTCTGGATATAAATCAAGAGGGACAAATCAATAAATTACAGTTTGAAAGTATTCTGCAAAAAATCCATTTAGATTAGCAAAGATCAATACAGTATGAAAACTTGGATATACTCAGGAACAATATTTTTCAAAAACATCACAAATTTTTATTTAAGTTCAATAACACTTTGTTGACCAAATTTACTAATGAACAAATATAAATTCTTTCCAAAATAAATCATCAATCTGGTGTACTCTAGGTAAAATGCAACTATGAGTTTTGGATGTGATCCTATAAGAAACACTGACAGAGGTCCAGAGACACAGTTCAGCAGACTAAGCTCCTGCTTTGGCAAATGCAGGGACCAGAGTTCGATTCCTGGTCCAGCATGCTTTGCTGACCTTGCCCTCAGGGAATGCCAAGCTGGCGACCCAGTCCAGGCATTGTGTCACAGGTCTGTAATCCCAACACTGGGGAGGCTGAAAACAGGAGGATCACTCCGAGTCTGAGCTGCATAGTGAGACCCTGTACTAAATACAGAGAGAGAGAGAGAGAGAGAGAGAGAGAGAGAGAGAGAGAGAGAGAGAGAGAGAGCACAATCAAGCAGAAAAAATACTGGCAGAGGCTAAATTGTCAAAACAACTGTTGTAGGTTTTTTTTTGTTTGTTTGTTTTTTTTTTTTTTTTTTTGACATGCACAGCTCTTAAAGCAGGCATCCTAGTTATATTTTTCATTGCTGAAGCAAAATAGACCTAACACCCAAATTGAATGAGGAAATGTTTGTTCAGTGCGCCACTGGTAGAGGTTTCTGCCCATACTCAGCTGACTCCAAAGCACCCTGGCTGGCCAGAGGGCCATCATGGAGGAGAGCAGTTCACAGTGCCCACAAGACAGTGAAAGTAGCGAGGGAAGAGGCAAGACTCACTCTTTCTCTTATGTTGTAAGAGGCTACCCACCCCAGGGTGGGCACAGCAGCCATACCCTTCATCTTACCAGAACTATGCCAAACCTATTGGTGGACTGATTTATTAATCACACACTCTTAATCCCAGCACCACACACTCTAGATTGAGCCACCTCTGAAAAGGTCCTATGACACCATGAAGCTGTGGGGGCTCCAGACACAAACCACAATAGGAAGAATGGCTTATTTTGGCTCTTGGTTTATGAAGATTTCAGTTCACAGCTGGGCAACATGGCAGAAGAGAATAGCAGAGCAGGCTGTTAGTGACCTGGTAGCCAGGAAGCAGAGAATGAGATCAAGGAGGGAAGAAAAAGATGACCAGCTGAGCCCACACCTCACTGATCCACCTCTACCACCAGACTTCACCTCTCAAATCATATTTAGGTGTAAAATTATCAGTGGCCTGGTCTACTAATAAGGATCATGCCCCATAATACAATCACCTCCCCAGAGCCCCACCCATGACCAGAGGAGCCTTGGGGGAGACACCCAGATATAAACCACAGCTAACTGCAGCAAACATGCTTTACGCAGAATAGGTAAGTGTTTAAAAAGTCTTTAAAGTTCCTAATTATATGCAAGAAAAATTGAGAATGATAGAAAACAGGAAATAACACAACCGCTTGTATTTTATCCTCCATTGACTCTTCCTGGGAACACCTAAGAACCATTAAGTTGCAAGACAAAGTTTAACCTTTACTTGGTGGTGCATAAGTTGAGTGAGAGTGGATCTGCAAGAGTAGAAAGGGCAAAAATCCCCCACCTAGACTGTTTTTTCTTTTTTTAAATGTATTTGGTTGTTTCAGGGTCTGATTACGCAGCTTGGATTCACAGTGATCCTATTTTCATCATGTGACACCATGCCCAGACTCTGGCTGGATCAGCGTGTTCTGGGGGTGCAGGGCATGTGGTGCAGGAGCTTGAATCACAGTCCCTGAGACTAAGCTTGCCTGACTAGGTGCTTTAGTTTACTGAGCTACCTTGCCAGCCTCTAATTTTCTTAAGCAAAGAATACTTTAAATTTCTGCCATAAGGTCACAGATACTGTCTGTCCAAATATCAAGGTAAAGACTCAGGGGAGCTCAATAAAAAATACATAGACAGAGAAAAAGTAACATATAACCCAAACTTATTTAGGCCAGAAAGAGAAAATCCCTTTGGGCTCAGACATTTAGATGATCACAAGTACATGGGCCAATATAAGGTAGCTGAAAATGGTCCCACATTTCTATCACAAAATAAACACATGAGAAATAACAGACAATGGAGATATGAGCCCACTTGGCACACTGTGAGACCACATTGGTCCCCAAATCGTTAGTCCTTGATAAGGATACATGAGTTACTATAGCAAATGTAGTAGTAGCCTTGTATGTCTCCAAGGATTAATATTACTTTAAAGTCCTGGTCAATTAAAGATATGGCTATAATACTTTTAATAAATGTTTAGGTCACTGTAGAACACATTCCCAAAGATGTTGCACCACAAATTTGTAGTGCTAAGGATTTTTAATAAGACACTTTATACTGCATGACTGGCTTTGTTAAAAAGCTTGGATCTGGAAACAAAAAGAGTGGATATGATTATCACAGAGGGGAGATTAGGGTAGGCATGCCCTGTTAATTACAAACTCCTAGAACACATGTCTGGAACAGTTTCCAAGCCCTGCACCTGGACTTCTCTCAAGAACTTGAGCTGGTTTCCAAAAGTATGGCCTAGACCTGATGTCAGCCATAGAATGGGCTTCCAGCACTTTCTCGCAGGACTCAGAGGTGGAAGATTTCATGGGCTTTCTTTGGGCATGGGAGATTTGGAAAACAGATAAGGCTACAGGCACCACAAGGAGCCGGCTATTACGACTTTCCTCATGATAACTCGCTGTGCTTCTCTACAGTGTCCTTTTAGTTTTTCTCCTTTCACTTGGCCCAGCCTCACTCTCTAGAGCCAATTTGTCCCTTACTCTTCACTTCTCATTTTTCAAATATGCTTTGTCACAGGTTTTTGCTAGTTTTTTTCCAGTTCTTTGTTTGAAATGAGGAGAACCTGGAATCTAAATCCAGAGAGAGGTGAGAAACCTAGTACCCAGTAAAGTTTATTTGGTGATCTACTTTTAGAAAAAGACACCCAGCAGCAATCTCAGATATATTTTTGTGCCCAAACCCTGACTACTTTTTTAGCTAAAGCAGAGTTTTAAGTTTTTATTTATTTCTATCATTTAATCAGACTTGATTTCATTTTACTATTGCTTATCATGGCAATTACGCACATTGTGTCTATTAACATAAATTGTGTGATTTAGCTTATGTCCATTTAAAGATCCCATTGTTCACTTTGAAGACTGCTGCCCTAACTCATAGTAGAATGCATTCCTAGGTCGCTGATCACAGCCACGAAGAAATTTTAAAGAATTTTCTTAATCCCTCATTGGTTAGATTTTTCTACTTATATGGTTAAAGATGAACAGTCTTCAGAGGGCATAGTACGGTTGGATAAATAGCAAATTGAAGAAAGAATGCCTACTGATATTTCTAGCTCTGAATTTGTGCTTTTACATCATGACAAGGGATGTCTTTCATCTCAACTTCATTAAAGTCATAATACTGTTCAGATTTTCGTTAAACAAATGTGTGATCACTGCCACCAGCTGCTTGAGCTACCACACTGGAACTACATTCGTAGTCACTGTATTCATAATGATAAGTTCACCTTGGTCTCTACTTGAGTTCTTTCCTCCCTCCCCTCATACATGTAAATTCATCCCAATCCCTGCAGATGTTCCTACACTTATGATAGGGCTACGCCCTGATAAGCAGAAAGTATCTTACATGAAAAATGCATTTAAAACACCTACTAAGCAATATAGCTTAGTGCAGCCCATCTTAAATGTGGTCAGGACACTGGAATTAGCCCACAATTGGGCAGATTATCTAACATAAAGCTGATTTAATACTAAAGTATTATTTCATGTAGACACACAGACAGTTCTTTTGTAGATATGTTCAGATGCAAAAACCATAAAACAAAGTGTCCAGAAAGCACAGATAACATAGTGAATTGTAGGTTATATAGTTACTATGGTGATTGGTCTCCTGGTTGACTTACTGGTAACTGCAACTCACTGCCACAGCCTAGAATTGCCAGACAATATTGTGCCACAGATTATTAGCCAGGGAATATGTCAAAAATACAAAACTCAGGCCAGGCAGATCGCTCAGCAGAATAAGTGCTGCCTGGGCAGCGCAAGGGCCTGAATTCAATCCTTGGTTCTGAAAAAAACAAAAACAAAAACAAAAACCTCTACTGTTTAAGTACTGTTTATACTAAATTCATGTGGCATTTGCATGATGATTAAGGTTAAAAAATTAAGTATATCGTACATGAGGAAACATCCATAATCTCTGCATCTCTCTGGTATATCTTATCAAATCTCTTTCAGTGCTATCAGTACACATTCATTCTTACTTCAGTTTGACCTTTCAGTTGCATCCCTGTCATTGTTCCTTCCAAATACTACTGTAGTATTAGTTCCAGTAGTCCTCAGTAATTTAGTTTTAATGACATGAAGCAATCCGATCCAGCATTTTATCTCACAGCCTTTCTCAAAGATAGCTGTGATATTTGACTTAGTTTTCAAAACTGAATATTAGTGGAAGTTATGGCAAATTTTCCTCAATTTATTTAAAAAATTTGTGCCCCGCAATTGTACTTCATACGTCCCTGAAATGGTGCTTAGTTATGCACTTGAGTTAGAATGAATTAGATTTTTTTTATCTTCATAGAAGTTAATCATGAGAGAGATTTCCCTCAAAAACCATCCAACAAAACTATTATTTTAACTTTTTGTGAAAAAGAACAACATTTTACTTGGGGGTTGGTTTTTGTTAAACAGCTAAGCTTATATTGTAAGTATTACAACCCAGTGTAACAGATAGGATTTAAAAGAAATGAAATTTAATGGAGTACAAAGTTAGGAAATTCACTATCTGAGATCAAAATAATTACCTAAACTAAATTCATTACAAAGTTTTTAAAGAAATGCACAAATAGACCAGGAGAAAATTCTTGCTGTTATGTTCTGAAACTCCTGCGTCCTTTCAGATCAAGATATGGACTTTGAAGAGAGGAACATTTTGCTACCCTATAGAGTGTGGTCAGAGACGTTTCAAAAGTGCTAAAAGTAAGGATGGTCACTGTCATTCCTGCCTCACACTCTCAACTTCAGAGTGAATAAATATCTCCTTGCTCAACTCTGCAGGGATAAATGTGATAGGCAAATGGACAATTCAAGATTGTCCTACTTTCTCCAGAAAGAAATATGAAAAAGCAACAAAAATATTCTAAACATTTGTAATACTCTGCAGACAAAAAACAGAAAATACAATCCTCAGAGAAGATGATGATAAAAAAAAAAACAGAGGAAACAAGCAAACAAATTTATATGTGTGAATTTCAAGGAATATAATAAAATTAGCCTAAAAATAGGTAGCCCAAGGGAAATGAGGCAGAATTAGAAACAGTGTTAAAAAGATGGGGAGAAAACACTGAATACAGTTAATTCCAAAAAGAAAACTAATAGTTGTGGAATTTATGCATTAGTGTAAGAAATTATGGTAAGGCTAATACTTGAGATTTATGAAACTGTGCATCATTTTCTCTTTCCAATGCTATGTCTGTATTTAAGACAACTATATATATATATATATATATATATATATATATATATATATTCCTTTCTAATAGTTATGAATAAATTAATTATTCCAAAGTGAAAGAAATTAAGTTAGTTTATAAAACTTGATATTAGTAAAGTAAATCCATATTGACACTTAATAGTATAGATTTGCTAGCAAAATATCATACTTTATATATGGGTAAACATCTCTGATAGCTGATGCTGTAGAACATACACCTAAGACCATGGATAAGACTAACGCTCATTATTTTTTCCTGTACACACTCAACTGTTGATCTAAGATGGCTATGAACTATGGCCATGCTAGATGCAGGGGTGATTGGCATCCCTGGCAGAACAGGGTATGGAAGTTCATTATTTTATGATACTACTAAGCATAGGGTGAACTATTTCATGAATTCTATGTTTTTGTAATCTCCTGTTTAGTAATTACAAGCCATAATTGATTTCACATAGTCAAACAATGGAAAGCGAACAGCAGGTAAAGGTGAACTACTTGAAAGTTTGACACATCTAAAAATTTGTAGAACACACATCATAAACATGTAAATAAAAAGACACCATCATAATTTTTCTTTCTTAAAGCTTAACTGGATAAGCAAGTTTGCACTTTATTCTGACGCCTTTATCTTAAGACCAGTCATTAGAGCTAGCCATGTCTTGGCCATGGGGTCAAAGGAATTTATTTGGTCACAGATGTTCATAGTTTGACTTTCATTAAATACACCTTTATCTTGGTAAAGAACTTAATGCTTTTGTGTCCAACAGATTACAGCACTGCCATTTTGCAGGACTTGCTTTTATCCTGGCAGACTTCTGTGGGCTCTTGTCTGATCTATATGTGTTGTTTTTCTACCTACACAGCCACTCTCAACTTGACAATCCTGGCATGGAAAGTTTAGACTTAGGTTGGTATGTGACAATAAGTGGAAAAAAAAATAGGAAACAATGAGTTGATGATCTCTGCATCCCAAGAAAGTTAGGAGAACTGGCAGGAGGCCCGTGAGCAGTTCAGAAGTAGAACTCAACAGGCAGCAGAAGAGAGGACCTGAGGTCTATTCTTTTATTAATGTCTGAAGACATTCACCCTTACACTGGCCTGTGCAGACTGTGCATTAGATGAAGACAATTTGTTTACAAAGGGAGAAATTACTTACATAGTTCTGGTGCTAATCATTTGATTTCTGTGGCAGAAAGTGTGGCTGTGTTTGGCTGTGAGTTAATGAGTCCAGTAAAAGCAATACAGCATGTAAACAACAGCAGAGCCCAGTTTTAACTAAATGCCTTGCTTGTTTTTTTCTCATTGCTGAGAGAAAATACACAGTACCTAAAATTAAGGAAGGAAAGGTTTATTGAGTTCATCATTTGTGGAGGTTTCAGTCCATAATCAGCTGGCTCAAAAGCAGGATGACATGGTGAGGGGCAGTAGTTCAAAGCAGCAGAAGACAGCAAAAGCAGCAAGAGACAAACAGGGCAGTGGAGGAGCAGCAGCCAGTAGGTCTCTGTCCTTTCCTTATATTTTACACAGGCTGCTGGCCCCAGGCTGGGAGTAGTTCTCACACCCTTAATCCCAGCCTTAGACCATGAATCAATCACAAACTTTAGGTCACTGTCCTGTGACTGCATGCAGATTTGAGGGGACAACTACGCATAAACCATAACATTAAGCTAATTGGACAGATAGGTAATTACTGGGTTATAAACAACTTAAGGGCTGGGGAGATTGCTCAGTTCCATAAGCACCGGCTTGTCAAGTGCAAGGTCCTGAGTTTGATCCCTGGTACCAGAAAAAAAGGCATTGTTAAACAACATTAAAAGAAAAAAAAAAAACTTAAGTGAAACTAAAATAGTAATGGATTGAAAGGTGGCAAGTGAAACTATTGTACGATAATTTAAGTGCCTGTGGAAAGAAGTTTCTCTCTCCAGTGTAAAAGATTAACAGTAAATCTACCAGAAACTGGTAGCATTTGTTCATTGTATCATTGGCAACTCAGAACAGTGAAAATTCTTTTGTAATCCATCCCATCGGCATTTTTGGAAAATAAGTAATCAGGTGCAAACTATTTTATAAACATGCCATGGTGTGAAAACAAAGGATCTCCTCTAAGTTGTCACTCTTATATGGATTATACCAATACTCTTTCCCCTCTAAAAATCTGCCAGTCAAAAATCCTTGGCACCTTGTTTTTCAAAATCATCTTATAAATTTGCCTGCCCTCCATGTTTGAGAGATCATGTCAGACCTTAGAGGGAAAACAAAAACATGAGAGTAGTTTTTCTTGTTCCCCACATTGAATCACTGTGATTCTATAAACATTTCCTGGGCTTTTGCAGGGTTTACTCTGGAGATGCTCAGCTGGCAGAATTCCTGAAAGCTCTTAGACCAAATGGTATACTCACTGGTGATGTCTACGCAAACACCATCATCCTTCAGCTCTGTTGCCCAGTGAGACAGCATGCACAAAGACTCAACATCCAGAGTCCATGCTGTTGAGATTTATTGTTATTCTAAAATGTTTACCCAAACTGATTTTTGAATAACATACTTAAAGCTTGATCTTTATGCTTACGTATCAAGCCAGGATCTGTACATAAAGTAATTTTGGTTGAAAGTTATGTCATTTGATAAAGTAGGACTAGATTTCCTGTGAATTCATTAGAAGGTGAAATGCTGTTTTCTATTTTCTTTTATAATGTTTAGCCTGCTTTGGCTTGCTAAAATTTTGTTTGTTTTATTTTAATATACTGTTTTGTGCCTAAAATCCTTTGTTTTTTGTTGTTACCTTTCTATCTTGAACAGAAAAAGATACAAAAAAAAATCCAACCCAATCAAATCTGAGCATATTTGGAAGTTTCTTAGATAAGTGAACAAGTTGTGAATAGACCTTAGTCAAACTTCAGTCTAATGAATTATAAGATCCTCTAAAAGGCACTTTCTATCCTATGGACATGTAAAAGATTTAGCTGTTGATACTATGACCTCTCCCTGGCATTTGGCTGTTTAGGGAAAATGAAAAAGATTAATCCCTCTTAGCTTTTAATTTGTCATAGATTATTTTTCCCCAAAACCATAACCTTTGTCTTAAAATTTGATTTCTACCTAAATTATCATTATAAAACTTTACCTTTGCACTTTCCTTGACTGAAATCCAAAATCAACAACCACTATGGAGAAACTTCTGATATAAAACTCATAAGAATATTTAAAAGAAATTATGCAAAACTTAGGAGAAAGCAAAACAAGAATCAAAATGTTACAGTAATTGAAATGCAAATACCTCAAAGCAAATTTTCAATTTCAAGGCAGTCTTCTTGATGGTTGTTTTATTGCATCAATTTGAGTAACTAATGCCCAACTAAATTGGCTTAGTATAGTTCTGGGTATGAAAAACCCAGTCCAAGGAGGACTATCACCAGAATGGTATGAAGGGGAACAGAGAAGGATAGACTTTTTGGCTTTCTTTGGAGGAGCTCCCATCATGGTTTTCCACTTGCATGTTGTCTCCTGGCTCCAACGGAGACTCTTCATCCAGGTCCCTAATATGGGACCCTACACTGAGCTACAGACCTTTGACTTAAGCCTTTGGATTCCCTGCATGCAAAGGGACCTAGTGAACTCTTGCACACCTGGCTAAGGGGGGCCACTGTAAGCTAATTTTGTAAATTCTTAAGTATTATACATCTTGTATTAAATCTGTATTCTCTGCTAAGTACTGACAGATACCGTATTTTTTAAAGAACTGTAACTTTTGAAATTTACCCTACTTTTAACTCTCACACTTTCTGCTTAGCTTTACCTGCTCTTCTAAATAAGTTCTCCTTTCTGTTCATTGTCTTCAGGAAAAGAACAATTGTGTTATAAAACCTCTAAAGCTGAAGGAATATGAAAATTTTAGAACTGGGTCTACAGTCAAATTAAGAACTATCCTTAGGACTTCCCCAAGCTTTGGTAACACAAGTGACACATTTGCTCCAACTTTAAGATTTTATTAAATATTTATTATATTGGATGGCAGATCTTGTGCAACTACACCATTAGATTCATTATTACTTACACAACTGAGGAAAACGTAGGAAATAGAATGTAAATGAACCCACTTAGTAAAAGTTTTAAGAGCTATTTGAGAGGGAAAGAAAAAATATGCATGGCATTGGAAACTTTCAAAATCACTGTGTAGGAAAGATAAAATAAAGACCCAAAATGATGAACTTAAATCACAATGAAGAAACTATTGCTGGAAGAGTTACTATTGGAGTAAGCTAGTCTAGCCTGTATTTAGGTAGCAAACTATGCTTATGCACTTCCATGAATTTCTCTCTGAAAGTCACATGCCTTTGATTGCTTTCTATATTTATACTGCTAATCGTCCCCAAAATATTACCTGATTATGATCCTTAGTCAAGTTAATTTTGGCTCAAAATTTGTACCTCTCTTATTAGCAATTTGTATTCTTAACCTGTGATGGAGGGATCCTGAAGCTTTATTTATTAGAGAATTTCTTAAAAGACAGCATATTTGTTCTCCCCTTCTAATAGGGTACAATTTTTTCAGCCCTTATTCTTCACAGTGTAGTTCTTTAAAGGTTGACATGTTATGCTAATGTTCTCGATGACAAATTCCTGCCATCTTTGGTTGTGATCAAAATTTGGAAATTGCTGCACACAATTACTAAGGTTTAAGCGTTTCTTATAGAGAAGATCTTTGCCTTTCTGTTAGATGGCACATGCACCAGCATTCTCTGGACTTTATTTTTTTAATCACAACTCACATAGAGAGGGCCAGAAAGATAATCTAGTGGACAAAGCATCTGCTTAGGCAAAACACAGGGACCAGGCTTGCTCCTTAGTATGGCATGCTGCATTGGCCCCACCCCTGGGCATGCTTAGCGGACCACTTAGACCTGGCAAGGTGGTGCATGCCTGTAATCCCAGAGCTAGGAAGGCTGGAAACAGGAAGAAACTGTAAGACCTAACTGTGTAGTAAAACCCTGTACCAAATACATAAATGAGAAAAAAACCTTCATGTATATGTTCACATACTAAGTTTGTGTTTATATGTGGCCAATACTTCCTCAAGCACTATTATAAAAATACACCTAGGTCTGGTTCTAATAGGATGCACATGTTTCACTGGAGAATACCTCTCCAGATTGTGTCCCAGCTCTGCATCATGTCAATCCACTAGGGTCCAGGACACTGTTCAATGAACAGAAGATCATACCATGTCATGCTCAGTCCACCAGTGCTCAAGATTCCTCTTCCTTCTTTTCAGTTTGAAGCTCATAAGACTGGGAGATAATTCAGTGGTATAAGTGCCTGCTTGGCAAGTAGAAGGTCCTGGGTTTGATTCCCCAGTGCTCACTTCTTATGAGAAAGAGCGAAAGCTTGCATTTTGGATTTACACATAGGTAACTTTTATAGAGAAACACTTTTGGTAAAGAAAATCTAATCTGTAGATTTAAAAACAATCACTGCCTAAATGTTTTCTGCCTTTTCCTGCTTGATTGTTGGTCATAGTGTGCAACATCATTATAGCTTTACAATAAGGAAACTTGATTTCAATTCCATTATTAAAAAACAACTCAGAAAAGATATACTTACAATATCCTATCAATTTATTTACACATAAGATAGTGTATTGCAAAATTGCAGTGCATCTAAATTTTGAAACATCTTAGTGTTCTAAAGTACATATTTCAGTGGAAGCACTAGTGAATTACATTCATATTAGAAAAAAAGAATAAAATATCATGCCATCACCTGCGTTACTATATAGCATATAAATAATCATTCAATATTACATGAAACAAAGGAAAACCTAAAATTCTGGGGTTTTAGAGTAAATTTTATGATCTAGTCTTTTAAAGACCTTTATTTTTAGAATTACCCTTTCCTTTGTCTTCTTATTTTAAAAGAAAAACCTCACTTCAAAATTCTTCTCCATTTGTCATTTGAGTGTGCATTCTTTTTCATTACATTCAATCTCTTGAACAGAAATGTATTAAGACCACCTGAGCCTGTGTTTATGATGGATAGTTTCTTAAAGAACCTCAGAATTTGTTGATTTAAAGAGGTCCTTGCCAGATCATCCAGTCTGGCTCTTCCCACTTGTTTATTTTATAATGCTATCCCTCAATGATTTCTGATATAAAAATAAATTGGGCAGTTTTCTTGAGTCATCGAATTCTTCTACTTGTTTAAACATAGACTGGGTTACTATTATTTTACTTGACATGAACATGCCTTTGTTCTATTACAAACCATGATAAAAATAATTTTATCACATAATTAAAATTATTTTCCATATACTAATATTAATAATGTCCACTGTCCTATGGTTTACTGGGTGATATTGATACAGGAAATATGTAACTTTCAACCTGCTAGATGTAAGATATCCTCTGAAGAATGAATTCCAAAGGAGAAAGTAGATTAAAAGTAGGACAGGATGGGGCTGGCCAAACAGCTCAGCAGATGAAAACACTTGCAAGCAAGCACAGAGGCTGGGGGTTCGATTCCCCGGCCTGCTGTGCCAGCCACACCCCTGGGACGCACTGAGACAGCAACTGAGACTGGACGTGGTGGCACACACCAGTATTGCCAGCTCTTGGGAGGCTGTAAACAGATAGATCACTATGAGTCTAATCTGGTAGTGAGAACCTGAACACGCTGTAGACCCTTCCCTAAAATACGAAAAAAAGAAAGTATTACTGGTTTATTGGGGAATAAGAATACAGTAACATTTCTGTTCATGAATGTTTCTGTTTGGACACATTTCAGTTTGCAAAGAGAAATATTAAGGAAACTTTGCTTCATTCATGGGTGATGAAAATGACCACAGCCATCTTTTTCTTCTTTTATTTATTTTATACTTTTATTTTGAGGAATAAAAACAAGAGCAAGAAAAACAAAAGCAAAGACAGATGCAGGGTAACATATAACAATACATACATTACAGATTTTCAAAACAAGAATAGCTGATTAACTTTTTCTCGGGATGGTGGAACCTGGTAGCATCACCGTTACTCTGTGGAGAGGACAGTTGATATTGGCAAAGTTGAAGTTTCGATTGGAGGCTCTCTGGTGTTTTCAGTCAAGATGAGGGTATAAAAATGCAGAGCAATAAGACCTGTAACTTGGAAACATCATCAGCATCACTACCCGCAGTAGCAGCAGCAGCTGCAGCAGCAGCAGCAGCCACTGCCACCGATGCCTGCAAATGGGCAACAGACCAGTAGCCAAAACGAAGGTTTGACTATTGACCTGGAGAATTTTATGAAACCAGGAGAGGACACATTAACCCAGCGTAGCCACCTCCTTCTGGACAATCTTTCCCCATGGTATCACTAGGAGGAAATGAGGAAGCTATTTGAGAACTATGAGAAAGCAGAAGTTTTCATTCATAAGGATAAAGGTTTTGGCTTTTTCCACTTGGAAATACGAACCCTTGTAGAGATTGCCAAGGTGGAGTAAAGGTGGTAATACGCCTCTCGGTAGAAAACAACTGCATGTGCCGCAGTGCATCCTTTACAGTCCGAAACCTTCCTCAGTACTGTCCAACGAACTACTAGAAGAACCCTTTTCTGTGTTTGGCCAAGTGGAAAGAGTTTCAATCATTGTAGATGATCGAGGAAGATCCTCAGGAAAAAGGATTGTTGAGCTCTCAGGGAAGCCAGCTTCACAGAAAGCTCTGGACAGCTACAATGAAGGGTCTTTCCTACTAACCACATTTCCTCGGCCTGTGACTGTGGAGCCTGTGGACCAGTTAGACGACGAAGAAGGACTTCCAGAACCAGCAATGTCACAAGGAGAAAGAGCAGACACCTGGATTTGAACAGCCTGGCTCCTTTGAATATGAATATGCCATGCGCTGGAAGGCGCTTACTGAGATGGAGAAGCAGCAGCAGGTTCAAGAGGACCGCGACATCAAGGAAGCCTGTGAGAAGCAGGAGGTGGAGAGTGAGGCTGCTTGCCACGAGCACCAGGTTATACTGATAAGGCAGGATTTGATGAGATAGCAGGAAGAACTTCACAGAATGGAACAGCTTCATAACCAAGAGGTCCAAAACTGAAAGCAACTGGAGCTGAGGCAGGAAGTGGAGCCTAAGCGCCGTGAAGAAGAAATGCGGTGGAAACAAAAAGAGATGATGCAGCGACAGCAGGAAGGATTCAAGGGAACCTTTCCTGATGCATGAGAACAAGAGATACGGATGGGCCAGAGGGCTATGGGAGGTGCTATGGACGTAAACAAAGAGGCGCCAGGCCCCCTGCTCCGGTGCCCGCTGGTACCCCAGCTCCTGCAGGACCTACCACTATGATGCTCAGTGGAACCTCGGGATCGACGCCACCAACAAGTGAATGCTTGGGTCAGGCTGCTACAGTGGAACGAGTTGGGGCAATTGGTGGAACCCCTCCTGCTTTCAACTGTGCAGCTTCTGGAACTGAATTTGCTCCTAACAAACGTCATCAATACTAATAAAGTTGCAGTGTCTAGTTACCTGAAACCCTTAAAGAAGGACCCTTTTGGACTAGCCAAAATTCTACCTTTAAAAAGTGTTAGGGAAGACCAATAGTTAGGTCTTCTCTGCCTGCACTACTCTAAGGGAGAATGCTGGGCGCAGAAGGCAAGGGAGGGTTAATATTTAACAAATTCTGTGTAGTTTGTTTAATTGGTTCCATGTGATGCACTCCTGAAATTTCAAATACAATGAATTGTCGAAGGCTGGGAGGAACCCTGAAATAATGATTCCTCAGAGTCCCACTGATCTGGAGCATTCTGTTTCTTTGTCCATCATGTTTTATTTGCTTTCCACACCCCTCACACCCAGAGACACTGCCATATGTACCACAAAAACCTAACATCTCCCAGGAACCTTAGCCCCATTGCTAAATTTGCTCCCAGGTGAGAATTCAGGCAAATGCCCACAGAAGCCACAGACAGCATATGTATGGTTCTGTTATATTCCATATATTAGCATCTCATGTACTAAAGACATTTTCTCTTAGAGATTTTCATTTTAGAATATCTTAAAAAAAATCTTGTGTTAACTTGACTCCATCTTTTCCTTTGATAAGGGCATCCCAGAAATGACATTTTTGTGTATATAATGTTGCTGCTCACAGCCTTTCTTGATAGATCTAATACAGTCTTGGGAATAGGGCTGCTGTATGCTGAAGGTCTGACAGTAGCTCTTAGCCTTGTCTGTCTTAGGTAGTTATGCTGTGCATTTTTTATTGGTGTACCATGTTTGATTTATCGCTGATACCTTAAATTTGGAGTTTTTCTGAGAAATGGAGCATTAATACAGCATCAACTTATTAAAGTGCATTTTAAGCCTGTAATAAAAAAGTAGTTGATTAATAATGATTGATATATTAATTATTTTTATCATCAAATCTATTGCTCAGATTAACAGATATAGTTATACAAGATGGGAGACATGGTTGAATGTTACCACACACTTTCCAATGAACTGAGTTCATGAATCAAGGTATCACTGTAGCTCCGGAGAGACAGGAGGAGTGCCAAGTGGGTTGCCAACAAGGCCTTTAATTAGGGGTAATTTATATAGCAAAGTAACAATATGGTTCAAAGTATAAACAGCCAATAAGATTGCAAGTACAAAATCTTAGATAATAACATTGATCAAATAGCAAACAGGGCACACAGCAAGAGTAAATGGCTGACATCACTATCTTGGGCTTATCTGTGACTTCTAAACTTTTGAGAAGGAATGGTTCTGGGTTTTCTGGTCACAACCAAGTAGTCTCATGCATAGCTGACCTTAATGGACTGGTGGCACTAACTACGGTGCAGTCTCAAATTCTGCTTATCCCTTAGGGAAGTATGCAAGTCAGGCTATATTGAGGCCCTGCTTGTTAAGGATGTGCCCCCAGACACAATTCTGATATTTCTATTTTTCACTGACTTTCTAGACAGCCCACTTGCTATGACTATGTATTGATTTCTAATTTAGCTAACTATAAAA
>NW_004524733.1:4369554-4370619 GCF_000260255.1 Octodon degus
AGTGAACCAAGTCTGAAAAAAACCTCAATATGAAGAGAGATTAAAAGCAGGAAATTAAACAATGCTATTTAAATAGAATGTCATGTAATATTAGGATGCATGAAATTATAAGGACACAACACTAAATCATTCTGTAGCAATACATGATAACTGGAGGAAATTCCACAAGGGCTGCTTTTATTAAAGAAAATAGACAAAAAAAGTTTAAAGAAATTCAGTTCCTGAGCTTAATTCACTCCATGATTCTGTTAAAGATGTCCACATTCATGATAGTGTGGGAAAAATGGCACAACTGTTTAGCACCCAATGCAGAGATCCCAAACAAAAACAAAACGCTGCCAAACACTTTGGTTTGTGAATCAAATTGTTTGCAAACAAAATCACTCATGAACTGAGTGAGGCATCCTGACTTTTTCATTTTGTATAATAGAATTTCAAAAAGAAAATGTCTGTCTATGGTGCTATATCTCAGCATAGGCGAAAGGAAAGGCTAATATTTTTAAAGTGATAATTAGCAGATTTTGAGATTTGTAATATTCTATTTATTTACCTGGGTAGTGGTCACATGGGTGTACTACTTTATTATAAAGCATTGAATTTCATTTATCAATTTTGCATTTACTTTATGTGAGTATAACTTTGCATTATATCATATAAAATAAATATATTGGTATGTATATTAATGATGATATATAATAAACAACCTCCCTATATGTGAAATTTTGAAATGTTGAAGCATAAAATTTTTAAAGTATTCAAACTGCTATATAAAATTATTACATAATAACAAATATATTAGGAAATTTTATTGTGAAAATGTAAAGCATAAAGCAATATAATTTTAATAAAAATAAATATATGTATGCATATGCATAAACATTATATATGCATTATTTTGCATATAGCATATACAATAAATGAACCAGAGCAGAGTTTTAAAAATAAATGCATACCCATATTTAAAGCAGCCCAATTCATGACAGATAAACCTTACAAGCAACCTATACCTCCATCAACAGATGGATGGATTCATGCTGTGGAACCACATATGGTGACAAGTGCCTA
>NW_004524733.1:4371514-4376032 GCF_000260255.1 Octodon degus
AAATATGTACCAAGAAAAGTTTAAAAAGTCAGCTATATGTTTGGACAAAGTCTTTGATGGTTCTATAAAATGCAGATTTAAAAGTGAATGACGCATTGATATAGTAACTTAAGAACAAAAGGGCCTGCGAAGTAGGAAAAAACTTTCGAAATGGAAAGTGGGGTAAAGGGCCAGGTGAGAAGAAAAGGAAGGAAAGGGGGTGGAGAGAATAGAGAGGGGAAAGAACATGGAAATAAAACATAAACGAGGAGGGAGAGGAGGATTGACAGGAGGATAGAGTAATGGGGGAAAAGGAAACTCCAGATCCAGTATGCACGGTACAAATTTCCTATGATGATTGTTATAATTTGTGTCTAGTTGTCCCCACAAAGCCTTATGCAGTTATGGGGAAGGCTTCCAGAGTTTGTGATTAATTTCTGATACAGTGCTGGGATTCTGGGTGTGATTGTTACACCCAGCCTGAGACTGACAGCCTGAATGCAACATAGGGGAGACAGATTTTCCCTATGTAGCCATTGTTGTTGCTACTCCTTCCTTCTGCTCTTGCTGTTTTGCCACCTTCCACTGCTATGAGCTGCTGCCCTTTGCCATATGACACTGTGCCTTGGAGCCAGCTGAGTATGGACTGAAACCTTCACAAACTGTGAGCTAAATAAACTTTCCTTTCTCAATCGTGGATGTCAAGAAGTTGGTCCCAGCAATGAGAGAAAAGTAAACGAGACACTGATAAAATTAAATTAAAAAGCAACAACAACAACAAAAAAAACCAGGAAAGGAGCAAAATTTGAAGATGGAATTAAGGTATTGAGTAAACAAATAGTAAAGGAAACAGCAAATTTACATAAAACAAAAGTCAGAATGTCATCTAGCCATTTAAAATAATTGGAGATCAATCCTCATCATGCTGTGCCAGGCCCACCCCATGGGCACAATGAAGCAGGACTGAGACTGGGTGTGGTCACGCTTGCCTGCAATAATCCCACTGCTTAAGAGGCTGAAAACAGAATAATCACTGCAAGTCCAGTCTTGTAGTGAGACCCTGTAGACCCTGTATTAAACATATAAATAAATAAATAAAATAATTAGAAACACAGCCTCAGGAAAAAAAATTAAAAAGTGGAGCCCACACATGTAAAAGACTAGAGCACAGAAATTCTTCAAATCCCAAATCTGAAATTTCTTGAACAATGTTGAACAGCCACAACTGGAAAATCCCACAATGTGAAATAATTGTATTTCATGTACAGAATTAAAACACTATATAAAAATAATTTCAAGATACGTGTATGATATATGAGACATAAATTAATTTTCTATTTAGACTGGTGTATCCTTACCCAAATACTCATTGCTTAAGTGCACACTTCCTGAAACTGTTGAGAAATCCAAAATCTGAAACCTCGTGTTTCCACACATGTCAGATAATGGAAACAGCCTGCAGTGTGCAGGAGGAAACACCACAAGAAGAGCGGCTCAGCAAAGCAAGCCCTCAGGAGTGCGTTCACATAATGGTTAGTTTCTTTCCGTCCTACGGAGCCCCCTTTTTGTGTACCACAGTGAACATAGAGATCAAGAGGTCTTCTGCCTAGGAGAACTGTGAAATGTTGCCGTTCAGATTTCTTCTCCTTTCTGTGACCTTTCATCTGCCTTTATATTCCATTTCATTCAATCACAGAACTAAGCCATCTGAGAAAGAAGTCACAGCGAGGGGTTCTGACTTAATGTGTCACTGCTTAGCTGAGAGTTTGAATTTTTAAATATGACAGTAATTATGGCAGGCTTGGGAGTTATTAAAATAAATAAGTCATGCTCCCTATCCTTGAAAGCTCATGACCTATTGAAGGTGGAAATGTCTAAGAGAAGAAAGACACAGCATTAAAGACTCAGTCCTCAAAAAATAGAGATTCCTCCACAGGATCATAAGCTCAAATCATAATACATTTTCTGACAAAATAAAAATTTATACCTGGAATAAACGCAAGTGGAATTTAAGCAAAATTAGATATATTCTTCAAGTCTTAGAAGAATTTGGAGATAAGAACAATTATGAAGTGATCTTTGAAGGAACACTGAATCTTTTAAGTTGATTAAAAAAGATATTTATAGTTGTTCTTAGTCATATTCTTTGACATATCTGTTTAATTAATATTTTAAATTGTTCTCCCATTTCTAGGCATTTACTTCAGAACACCATGCTTATAGCTACCTCGTACTTGGAAGGTCTCAGTTAAAGAAAATGGTTCTCAGCCTTGCCACCTGTACTCATCTCTTCCAGAGTAATCAGCCTTTGTGACTCATTTTCCCATGAGTACAGTTTGCCACAGCCTGTCCCTGGCTTGGTGATATTCAAAGAAGTGTTGCAATTTCCACCCTTACATATTGATAAGAAGTCATCTGCAACCTCTGAAAATAGCTCATCAATTAGACATAGTTGTCTAAAAGTGGAACAGGTGCCACCAGTGAACTTCTACATTTTCTAGGAGGATGTTTTGGTTACTTTTCTTGTTCTGAGACAAAGTAACTGACACCCAAACTTAAGGAAGGAAAGGTTTATTTATTTCACAGTTTGTGGAGGTTTCAGTCAGTAATCAGCTGGCTCCAAAGCAGGGTGACCTGGCACAGAGGCATTAAGGGGGCAGAAGACAGCAAAAGTAGCAAGGGCAAAAGGATAATGAACAAGCCTGTTTTGTTCCCTTATATATTTTGCACTTCCAGGCAGGTAAATACACCTCTGAGTTATCTTCCCAGCTGCTCCCTTATATCTTGTATGGCTATCCATCCACTGCCATGTCATCTCTGAGCTCTCCTCTTCTGCAAGCTGAGAATGATCACAAAGTAAGGACCCTGGCCCCCTGCTGAGCCACTTTGTCTAACTTTTGAACTTCTTAAGTTGATGTAGTGAACAATGTCCTAGAGCTGTGAGGGCCTCTATTTTTCACCCTAGGGTAGAGAGCTGCTGTTACTTAAACTTCTAGACTTCTCAATTTGACACGATGTGTCAACCATAAGGAAGGATATCTGATTCAATTCAGTTGTGTAGAAACTAAATGTGTGGGTCTTGGCTGCTGCTACCTTGGTGCTCCATGTCTCTTACTGCTCAGCCAGAGTGCGCTGTCAGCAAGTCTTCTGCCTCCTTCAACTGAGGCCCTGCTGTGAGTTGTCAGCCACCGTCAAGAGCAAGCTGGCCCCGAAATATGACCACCAGTGGGAGGACGAACTTTGAGAGTGGATTGAGGATGTGACTGGCCACCGCATTGGCAACAACTTCATGGACAGCTTCAAGGACAACATCATCCTGTGCAATTTCATCAATAAGCTTCTGCCACGCTAGGTGTAGATGGCAAATGAGCTGACCCAGAATTGGTACCAGCTGGAAAATATCAGCAATTTCATCAAGGCCATTCCCAAGAATGGGGTGAAGCCCCATGACATCTTTAAGGCCAATGACCAGTTTGAGAACACCAACTACACCCAGGTGCAGTCCACACTCCTGGCCCTGGCCAGCATGGCCAAGATGAAAGGCAACAAGGCAAATGTGGAGGTGAAGTATTCCGAGAAGCAGGAGTGGACATTTGAGCCAAAGAAGCTGAGAGAAAGGTGGAACATCATCGGGCTATAGTGGGCACCAATAAGTCAATAAGTTTGCCAGCCTAAGGGCATAACAGCCTATGGCACCTGGCACCACCTCTACGATCCCAAGCTAGGCCCATCAAACCACTGGACCAGGCCATCATCAACCTGCAGATGGGCACCAACAAGGGAGCCAGCCAGAGTGGCATGATGGCACCTGGGACCAAGCAGCAGATCTTTGAGCCCGGCCTGTTTATGGAACACTGTGACATGCTGAACGTCAGCCTGCAGGAGGGCAACAAGGGTGCCTCGCAGCAAGGCATGATGGTGTATGGACTGCCACACTAGGTCTATGACCTCACGTACTGCCTGGCACCTAAGTATCCCAAGCTGGGGGAGCCTTGCACAACTACCACCCACACAACTTCTACAACTCTGCCTTGCCCCAGGGGCACTGCTGCTGCTGCTGTCGCTGTTCTAGGCTGGACCTCTGCCCCTGCATGGCATCCCCAGCCCCTGGCACCTGCCTACAGGGTTCCACTTTGGGAACAGCAGTCTGTATTGGGCCTGTATGTGCAGAGAAGTGCACCCTCCTGTCTGTAGCACTGCAGGGTCCAACACAGAGCCAGGGTGTCCTCAACAGCACCCACAGGGCACACCAAGAAAAGCTATCCAGCTGCCCCACTGCCTCACAAGCAGGTACCCCAGGACTAGAAGACCCCTTTCCAAGCAAAGCGCCCAGAACCCAGGCTCAGCCCTCTCCCCCAGTGGGAGTGAACTGCATGGCCCAGACACAGAGGACACACGCGCTTTGGTTTGTGAAGACTGGCAACTGGCGAAGGTGATGTGACAGCGGTGTTTGTAACATGAGAACTTTTTCTATTTCACTGGAGCACAACAAATGACTGTAAAATCACACACACACACACACACACACACACACACACA
>NW_004524733.1:4376167-4393354 GCF_000260255.1 Octodon degus
AAGAAAGAAAGAAAGAAAGAAAGAAAGAAAGAAAGAAAGAAAGAAAGAAAGAAAGAAAGAAAGAAAAGAACTACCAGATGTGTGGTACACATCTATAATTCTAACACTCTGGAGGCTGAGGCAGGAGAATTGTCATAAGTTCGAGGCCAGCCTACACTCTATACCTTGTCCAAGTCCAGCCTGATCTACATAGTGACCATATCTTCAATAACCTAAAAAGTAAAAACTAAGCTTACTATAGTCACAAAGATTCTGAAAATTAGCCTTTTATTTTAGTTGGTCTTAATGCTTCTCAAAGTGACAAAAATAAAGTGACACATAGATAAAAGGTAACTAGGTCAATTGAAAAACTACTTATTTTGATTGTGAAGATACAACTATATTGGTTCTGGTAGTTGATTGACATTTAATTGAATTAAAAATAATTATTTTACTTACATTTTGGATTAAATGCAAACCAAGATTGAAGTGTACTCCAAAATTACTCATAGCCATTCTAAAGGTAAATATTACTTAAGAGAGAGGCTTACCTTTGAAGGGCATCTTTAATTGTTTCCCTAAAATATCATATGTCAATCAAACTTTTCTCTATTTTGCTTATGTTAGTGATATATGGAAAACCCGCACTCATGTTATTTAATTTTTAAATTAATTTATAAGTTTAATTTTCTCATTTGTTTCTCCCCTGCCTCGCACTTACTTCTGAGAGTAAGATTAGCTAAATAAATAAATCCAATAAAAACCATCCAAGTATATTTTAAATAGTTATACTGCCTTTTTAAAATGCTATTAAATAGAAGTTTTAAATTTGCATGTTATTACTAAATCCTGTATTCAATGACATTAAATCAAACTTTAATATTCAAATAGAAAGGAAACAAAGTGTCTTTCCCAATTAACAGTTGATTTATCATTTAACATGACTAACATTGACTTTTAATACAAAGCAAATACCAAGTTTGACAGTTTGCCACTAAAATTGCCTTGTTGCTAAAGAGTCTATATAAGAAAAAAAAATCTTTATTTTATGGGCTGAAGGCTTTAAAATCAAGATTATTTAAAGGAAATGACAAGCAATAGTCTTTTGAATTTGTCTTTTGACTCAACATGCACACCCAACAATTTAATTATGTTGCTTTCTCCCCAGAATAATTAAAAAGCCAACTGTTCAGTTCTGCTTATACCTGGATCCTCTGCTTCACTGTTTCTCTGTGGATTACAGTGAAGACAGTAAATGATATTAAATGGCTACAATACATGTTCATTCCCTTATTGTCTAAGTGGCAGAAATTTTATCTTCAAAGGTCTAACAACGATGGACTATCTCCCCATCAGGAAATCCAATAATATTGTAGTAGACTTTTAAAAAATTGGTGAGATTGTTGATTAGGGCAAAATTGAAAGACCCCATATTTTCACAAATTAGAATTATTTTCAAGAACAGGAGCAAAACCTGTTATCTTTCCTTAATGAAAGATACAAGGGAAGTGAATTATAAAACTTTTGTACGTACACGGTACAGGGTCTCGCTGTGTAGCTTGGCTGTGTAGTGACCCTCCTGTTTCAGCTGCCTCAGTGCTGAGATTACAGGCACGCACCAGCACACCTGGACTCAGTTGCTGGCTCATTGTGCCTGGAGGCAGAGTGGTGCAATATGTGGTACTGTATAAAACTAATTTTATAGTTAGGATTATTTTCACTTTTAGAGAATCATATGGTCAAAAGTTCACTTCAATTATTTTATCTATTTATTTATTTATTTATTTATTTATTTATTTATTTAAATTTAGGACAGGGTCTACAGGGTGCACAGGATCTCACTACATAGATCAGATTTGTAGTGATGCTCCAGTTTTCAGCTTCCCAAGCACTGGGACTGCAGGCACTCCCCATCATCTTGAGTCTCAATCACTGTCTTAGCACACCCCTGGGGCGGGTCCTGCATGACACTCCGGGGACTGAGTCCCGGCTGCTGTGCTCTGCTGAAGCAAGCATCTTAGTCTGCTGAGCTATCTGGCTAGTCCTAAAAGTTCATTTTTAAAGTGTGAGATTTTTTCCTAAATAATGCCTAATCAATAGCTTATAAGAAACATGTAAGTTGACATAATGTTCATGAAAATAGAAATTTACAGAATTATAAAACTGTTGATTTAAAGAGGAATTTCGTGTATATTTAATCCAACCACTCATTTAAAATCCTTTATACAGACATCATAAAGGTGATAATTTCTCTCTCTCTCTCTCTCTCTCTCTCTCTCTCTCTCTCTCTGATTTTATTTTATTTTTTGTGAGAACTGGGGATTGAACTCAGGCACTTGCGTTCGTCAGGGAAGCGCTTATCCCACTAAGCCATCTCCCCGGGCCCTCTCTCTGATTTTAGAGTATCAATGTCCCCAGGAAGACAAGCTATCTTTTTCCAAGTGTCAGTGTTACATGGATCATAGTATTGCATTAAATAGTGTATTCATGAAATTTCTTTGTTTTTCTCTAGAAAATTAAAGGTCTTAGTTAAATGAATTACATGTAAAATTTATGCTTTAGAGTTCTGTAATTTCTTAGTTTTAAAACAAAATGGAAAAGTTTATTCATCATTTAAGTATCTGTATATGAGAACATTTCTATAAAATAAAGTGGTATACAATGGTCACAATCAGTCCACATAATTAGTACATTTATGAATGTGTAAATACATAAAGTAAGGGAAAATATAAAGCTCTACCAGAAGGTAGTTCTACAGAATCAAAATGTTCTAAGAATCAAAATATTCATTTATTCATTGACCAATTATTTTAGATATTTTTCCCCGAAGGCACAATGCCAGTTAATGATATTCACCGAATGTGTAAGTTTCTCACACAGAAGAGCATAAGTGTTCATGAAATGATGTTATACTAGGTAGGAAGATACAGTCTGCAGTAACATTTTGGATGTTAATGTTACCTCTTCTGAAAAGGGGCTGAGAAACTAAGCAGGAAGTAGGATTTAAAATTTCATCGGAAGTCACCAGAGCAATTCCCTGGAAAAAGAATTTGTATAACTGTCAATGTGAATGGCACACATAGAACATGTGCAGTACACACATGGGTGGGTCGGGCATGGAAGCCCCAGAAAATGTTCCAAAGGATTAGTAGGAGGAAGGGAAGATTCAAAGACAGAGTTCATGTGAGGAACCAGTGTTTATGTTTGAATCTTGGCTATACTACTTGCTGACTATATGAAACCTGAAAACTAATGAATAAACTAAAGGTTCAAACACACTCATGTTTGAAATAGATGTATAATAAAATCTCCCTAGAGTATCTAGGGTAATTATTTCACAATGAACCATGAGCACCTTAAATAGAGCCCTTTTTTCAAATGCAATAGTCAACAACATGGACATTGCAAGAACATTTCGAATTGGAGGAGTATATTCATTACAAAAATTTTAGCCTTTTTTAAAAATTATTCGTTATCAATGACTTGCAATGCATTAGCTGCCTGCTTCTCTGCTCTTTAACAGAATCCTTCAATTTGGATTTTTTTTTTCAATGAGGAATTAAACTCAGGCCCTTGTGCCTGCCAGGCAAGCGCTTATTTTACTGAGCCATCTCTCGAGCCCATTTCTCTGCTCTTTAAATAGCTCACTAAATTATTGGTAAAATATTTTCAAATAAATTAAAATATAAAGAAAATCATCTTTTTAAAAGATCAACTTTAAGAAAGAAAAGAACAGAAAAGAGTAGAGAGGAGAAAAGAGGAGAGGGGAGGGGAGGAAAAGGGAGGGGAAAAGACAGGAAATGAAGATAAAGAGAAGGGAAGAGAAAAACAGAAGAGATAGAGGAAATGGAGGGAAGGGAAGGAGGAAAGATGGGTCATTTGTTAATTCCACCCACTGCATATAAATGTAACCTCTTAAATTTACAATTTTACTGGATCATCTTATAGGTATACTTATTAGTAACAGCTGTGAGAACTCTTGGTTTATAAAAGGAGAGAGGAAGAATTATAAATTTATGAAAGGCAAGAGCTGTGAATTAATTTTTAGAAATGTCTTGAAAATTAAAGATACAAATATATTTAGCTTTTTTTAATGAAAAATATAAATTGTCTTTCTTCACAACCACCATATCATTCATCATTACACGTACTACATAGATTCCTCATTCACTGGAACTATTCTAAACGTTATTTATCATCTTTACAGGAATTCCAAAGTAAACTCACTATTGGAAGGGAGGCCCTGCCAAAGCACCCACTGTATACAGGGAGTTGACTGTTCAGATCATTTTACAACCTGGAACAAGCAATTTTGAAAATAGAAAACAGAATATATACTACACCTGGTGAGTTTCTAATTACAGCTCTCTTTCTACATGATTTGCACCTCTTTGCCATTTTAATTAATTACTCAATGATGAACTCAATCCACTTGCCACATTATAAAATTCCCCTTGATTTACAAAGTGAATTGCTTTTATAAGGTACCCAAATTTTGCAATCTGTGGCATCTTACAATAAAAAACCATTTGGTTAAATTCAGTCCTTAATTGAGGCTTCTGTCTCGGGCTGTTTGCAATTTATTTGCCTATGGCAATGAATACAGGCAAAGGATGGTACAGTACATTTTAATGATAATTATTTTAAATAAATTTTGAAGATTTAATTGATATATTTACATACGGGAGAAATCTTTTATAAGAATATCAGTATCAAAATTGGGAAATAGGTCAGTAGTATAAGCGCCTGCCTAGCAAATGCAAAGCACTGAGCTGAATCTCAAATACTGCAATGGAAATAACTAAACAAAACAAAAAGAATATCAGAATCAATGTTTAAGTACAATACAGACATTTTCAACATTTGTAAAAATTCTTAACATTCATATTTTTCTTTTTAAGAGTGTTTTCTTGGATTTTTTTTTTTTTTTTTCAGAACCAGGGATTGAACTCAGGCCCTTGCAGTTGCTAAGGAAGTGCTTATCTTTCTCAGCCATCTCACTGGCCCCTTGGCTTTTAACACAAGAAATGAAACATATCTTTCTATGTCTGGTTTATTTTTCCAACATAATAATACCCTTTTTATTTTTAAAATTATTCTGAATTCTAGTATTTGGTCAAAAGAATGCTGGCAAATAATTTCTCAAATTCTGTAGTCTATCTCTTCCCTCTGTTAATTGTTTCATTGCTTTGCAGAAGCTTTTAATTTGATGTACTGTCACTTGTCCTTTCATGGTATTATTTCCTGACCTACTGGAGTGCTGTGGAGGAAGTTGTTGACTATGCCTGTATTTTGAAGTTTCAACAGTTATATTTAGGTATTTGATTCATTTTTAGTTCACTTTTATAAAGCATGAGAAGCAATGATCTAGTTTCTATCTTCCACATGTTGAAATCCGATTGTCCCATGCTAGTTGAAGAGGCTGCTTTCTCCCACTTGTATTTCTGCCCCCTTTGTCAATAATCCGATGGGTATACCAACATGAGTTTATTTCTAGGTATTCAGTTCTATTTATTATTTAACATATTCATTTTTGTTCCAGTACCATTCTGATTTTGTTACCATGTCTCTGTACTATATTTAAAACCCAGCTATGTTGCTCTTTTTTATACCTCACTAGAAACAACAATCCATGCAAGCAAGAATGTCTTGACTATGTCAGGTATCTCATGCTTTAATACACATTCTATGATTTCTTTTGCTAGTTCCATGAAGAATATCATTCATGTTTGGTTGAAGTCTTTATTGAATCCATAGATTATTTTTGTCTTACATTTATGTAATAATATTAATTCTCACTAGCCACAGGAATGTGCATTTTTCCATTTTCAAGCATTTCCTTCAATTTCTTCTTTCAGTGTGTTACCACTTTTTGTAAAGGTCTTTCACCTTCAAGTTTAGGCTTACTCCTACTTACTTCATTACTCTTTTGAGAATATTATGAGCAGAATCATTTTTCTGAGCTCATTATCACTGAGTTAATTATTAGAGTTTAGGAAATATATCAATTGTATGTTGATTTTACATCTCACTATGTTGTTGAATTTATCATGTTGAAAGTCTTCTGGTAGGGTCTTTAGGGTCTTCTACATATAAAATTTTACTGTCTGAAAATAAGAATAATCCGATTTCTTCCTCTATTTATATCAATCATTTTCCTCTCCTGCCTAATCACTGTGGTTGACATTTCAAGTAATATATGGCAGAGAAGTGGTAAGATTGATGTCTGGTCTAATTCTGAATTAACAGAACATGCTTTTAATTTTTGCTCCTTCAGAATGATATTGGCTGTGGATTTTTTCACATACAACCTTTAATTTGTTGAGGTAAGGTCTTTCTAAACCTACTTTTTTAGGTCTTTTATCATGAATATGTGTTGCATTTTGTTAAAGGCATTTTCACTATCTACTGAGATGATTGGGTGTTTTATATTCTTGTTTCTGTTACTCAATATAGTAGGTATATTTAGTCTCCTGTGTTGAACCATCTTTTATGCATGGACTCAAGCCTGTATGATCATGGTGTATATTTAATATATTTATACATTGTATAATTCAATTTCTAAGTAGAGCTTTGAGGATTTTTCTATGTTCATTTACATATACACTTATAGTAGTGATGGCAAACATATGAATGCATGTTATTGTGTTTTTCTTTTATTAAGACAAAATATGTTAGTGTAGAGTTGTTTATTCTAAACTAAAACATTAATATATAGCTTTATTTGTGGTATTGGTACGTTGTGATAAATAAGTGGGTTTTGGGTTGCAATTTGGCATTCGGTCTCTAAAATGTTTGTCATTACTGTCCTAAAGTTCATTTTCTTTTGTTTTGCAGTATCCTTACCACTGATATCAGAACGACACCAGATTATTAGTAAAATACATTTGGAAACTTTCTTTCCCTGTGTGTTTTATGGAATAGTTTAACAAAAACTGATACTAGTTCTTCCTTTAAAAGTTTGGCAGAATTCAGCAGTGATTCCTTCCAGTCCTGGCTCCCTTGTGTTTTGGAAGGTGAAAGTAGACCATTATTATTATTATTATTATTATTATTATTATTATTATTATAGGGGTTTTTTTTGGCAGTACCGGGGATTGAACTGTGGACCCTGTACTTATTGGACCCAGGCAAGTGCTTATTGTACTGATCTCTCCCCCAGCCCTAGACCTTTATTATTGTTTTATCTATTATATTGGTTGTTATTTATCTATTTTAATATTTTATATTCTTTTGATACAATGCTGTAAGGTCATATGTGTCTGTTTTTCTTTAGTGTTTTTAATTATGCAGATATAATCTTTCAAAATAGTGTTTAGTGATCTTTTGTATTTTAGTGTTACTTGTTATATTCTTATTATGCTTCTAATTTGGTTAATTTGAATTTTCTGTTTTTATTAGTTTGGCTAAGGATTTATCCCTATTTTTTCAAAGAACCAACTGTGTGTTTCCTTGATCACGTGAATTAACTTGTTCTTTTGGTTTCTACTGTTGTTTTTCACTTTTCCATTTATTATTATTTTTCTTATTGTCTTTAGGTTTAGTTGTTTTTTTTTTATTTTCCAAGACCTGGAGATACATTCCTTAGAAGTCTTCCTCATTGCATGTGAATATATTTATCTATACCTATGCGATTCTGGGTTCCATCTGTTTGTATTGTCATTTTCCATTTTTTTTTCATTTTCTCTGTGTGTCATTTCCAGTGAGGTGTGTTTCTTGTAAACAGCAAACAGTTAATTTTCACAGTAAATGTGACAGGTATACAGATACTGGAAGCATTTAGAACTCTACATAGATGTGGCAAGAGAGAAGAACTCAAATACAACATATTATCATTATAATGCCAAAAATTCATTATAAAGAAAGTGTACTAAATCACTTACAGAAGCAAGTATATAAGAATAGCTATACATCGAATGGCAGAAACCTTTTATTGCCCAGGAAGGCATGAAATGTTGAAGTTCAAGGAGCGAAAAGAGACTATATTAAAGCAGATTTAGTAAAGCTATACTTCTGAGTCAAAAGAAAAAGTATGACTATAAGAATTTTGATAGAACAAAAACAATTCATGACTTCTAAGCCAGCATTCCTGAAGGTACTTGAAGGAATTCTATACACAGAATGGGAAATAAATGCAACTATGAGAATGCAGGAAATAATATATTTCACTTGAAGATCAGGGAAACAAATGCAAATTAAGAAAGAGTCAAATGTTGGAAAAATAATATCACAGAATTAGTATGTTTTTCCACAACTCAGAGATGTAAATGGTATTAATTACCATATTTAAATACACTGTGACATATTGTATTAAGATCCTACTCTTTTCTGCTTACAAGAAACACATCGCATGGGCAATTACAAACACAGACAAATGGAAAATGACAATTCAAACAAAAGGAACCCAGAACCACATAGGAACAGATAAATATATTCGAATGCACTAAAGAAGACTTCTAAGGAAAATTATTCAGAAGACACGAAGGCCAGTGTATTTTGATAAATGAGAGCAATCCACAAGAAGATATAACAATGGTAAATATACATGCACTGAAAATGGTGCATCAATTTAAAAAATAGTATTGAGCACAAGAGGAAAGATTTTAAGAAAAGGAAAGGAACTAATGCTCTCACTAATTAAAGTGAGAAATTTCAGTAACCCACTCTGACCAAAAAAAGTCACCCAGTTCCAGAGAGAGAGAGAGAGAGAGAGAGAGAGAGAGAGAGAGAGAGAAAGGAGAGAAGAAACTATCGAAAGGAATTTGTATTTATGAAAGTATATCACAATATAATATACTTGATATAATTGCATCTTATATTAGTGTTTCATTATTTGCTTTCCTTTGGCTCTTCTAATTTTTAGGACTCTGTCATGTTTCCTACTTTTCTTATTGAAATAATTCAACGTTAATCTAATCTTAGTTTCATTATGCTGTTTAACAGTTTATATCCAAAGTCCTTTTTAGATTTATACTCGTATTTTGAATAAAATATTTAACAAAACATAAGAACATTATGTGATACCTTTCATAGAAATCTAAAACTTAATGTCTCTCTGATGCTTTGATTTTTTGTTTGTTTGTTTGTTTTCTGTTTTTTTTTGGGGGGGCGGGCAGAAACGGGGATTGAACTCAGGCCCTTGCGCTTGCCAGGGAAGCACTTATTCTACAGAGCCATCTCCCCAGTCCCATCTCTGATGATTTGAAAAAAATAATTTTATTACATTTCAAATATGATTATGTCCCATATTCTCTATTTTCTTTGCATTAGTTTTCCAGGTTGCTATGCTAAGACATGAAAAATGATAGTTGAGAGAAATTATAGAGAATATAAATAAAGTGTCTCACATGTTTGAAGACTTGAAGTTCAAGACTAAGGTATTGGGCTCATGGCTTCTTCTCAGGACAGTAAGGGAAAGTATCCTTTCACTTAAAATATAACTGTTTACACAGAGCTACATTTGCCTTTAATGCTGTTTATATCTTATATTTATAATACAAGTTAAAATTTGTGGAAGGTACATATTAATCCTAGAAAATATTTGAATTCGGGAGTTACAACAAAGTTAAATCCACCATTTAAATTTTTTTAGCCTATAATTTTTTTGTTTCCTTCAACAGTGTTGTGGTTTGTGTCTAGTTGTCTTCCCAAAGCCTCAAACAGTCATGGACTGGCTTCTAGAGTTTGTGATTAATTCATGATCCATTGCTGGGATTATTGGTGTGCCACTGCACCTGCCCTAGGGCTGAATACAACATAAGGAAGGAAGAGAGGCTTGTGAGTTGCTGCTGCTGCTCCTCCCTTAGCTCTTCACTGTTTTCTGCCACCATGAGCTGCTGCCAGCAGCCATATGCCACTCTGAATCGGAGCCAGCCGATTATGGGTTAAAACCTGCACAAACTGTGAGCTAAATGAACCTTTCAGTCTTTAATTTTAAATGTTGGGTATTTTGTCCCTGTAATGAGTGAAAAGTAACTAAGACAGGTATCTCATTTTTCCCTGTTTACATCTATTTCAGATTGTTCTGATTCCTAAACATAGTTCTATTTTATCACAAAAAGCTGAGTGTGACTAATCTTCCTAGAACATTTGACAATTATTTAGACCTTGTTGCAAATTTGGCTTTTGCTGTTCTGAATAAAAAATATTTATACATAGTTGAAAATTTCAACTCTCTTTCTGGTATTTATCATTTCCACTTACATTTTAAGTTCTTCTCTGGTATTAGTTTTCTTGTTCCTAATTTGTTTATTACTTCATGTCCAGTAGAACAGGCACAATGTAATCCCTCAAATTTTCTTTAACCACATTTATTTTCTTTTCATTCAATCAAATGTGTATTATGAAGCATACAGAATAATTTTATTTCTATGATTTGATACTTTTCAAACTTTTTAGTATCATGAAAAGGAAAGAAATTTTGAATTCATGTTTTACTTTTTAAAAAGTAACTGAGTACATTGTATGGGCACAAAAAGTATATAACCAAGGTGTCATAATGGAAATCTGCCAAACCCCACCAAGAACAGACTCAAGGGTACAAAACTATGAACACCTCATTTGAGATGAGAGTCTCTGTGACATTCCAGTTCAGAAAATACTCCTGGAAAATTGGCTTCACAGGGTTCCTTTCACTCTCCTCTGCCTTACAGGTACTTCTGAAGCACTGAAGGCCTGCTCCACAGGAAACTGTTTATATCACTGACTTCACAACATCCACATAATTGGAGTTTTACCACTATGCAGAATGTAAGGATTGGAGAATCAGGGATCAGTACATATTTTGAAGGGATATCTGCATGGCCAGATGAGAATCTCCTGAAAGGGCCACTAGCAATGCTGTGAGAATGTGACTACATAGCCAGCACAGACTCCAGAAAGTCAGAGATGCCAGGAGCCTGAAAGATGAAATATATGTCAAAGATACCTGAAGGCTCTGAATGGGGCCAGCCACAAAGAGCGGGTACATGGTATACAGCCAGCAGGACTCTAGTTGTATCACCATTCCTATTTAATGTAGGCCTGGAAACATGAGCAAAAGCAGTTAGATGAGGGAGAGATATAAAAGGAACAGGGATAGGAAAGGAAGAAGTTAAAATACTGTTAGTTGAGGATGACTTGATATTTTACATAGAAGACACCAAAAGCTCCATGAAAAGACTTCTAGATTTAATAACCAAA
This sequence comes from Octodon degus, assembly GCF_000260255.1. NCBI lineage: Eukaryota > Metazoa > Chordata > Mammalia > Rodentia > Octodontidae > Octodon > Octodon degus. The sequence continues at coordinate 4,387,328 of NW_004524733.1, forward strand.
TTAAATAGCATAGTTGGATGTGAAGTCAACACTCAAAAAACAATAGCATTCCTGTACACAAAAACAAACTCACTGGGAGAGAAATTAGGGAAACCACAACCTTCACAATAGGATAAAAAAAGAAAAGAAATACTTAGGAATTACCGTAAAAAGGGAGGGAGGATAGTACTCTGAAAAAAAAAGGAGATTAAAGATGATATCACAAAATGGGAAAGCAGCCTTGCTTATGGATGGGGGGAAAATCCAGTGAAAAAGATCATATTCTCAAAATAGTTATTCATATGTAATGCAAAGCCAATCAAAATAACAGAAGTAGCAAAAACATTCTTAAAATTCATTTGGAACCAGACAAGACCTAGAATAGTAAAAGCAATTCTGTGCAACAAAGGCAAGGACTGAGGAATCACAATCCCTGATTTAAATTATACTACAGGACTGAGGAGATGGCTCAGTAGAGCAAGAGCTTCCCTGGCAAGCACAAGGGCCTGAGTTCAATCCCTGGTTCCACAAAAAAAATAAATAAATAAAAATAAAAATAAAAATAAATTATACTACAAAGCTACTGTGATAAAAACAGCCTAATACTAGCAAAAGATAAACCTGAGTTTCAGTGAAACAGATTTGAAGATGCAGATACACGTCCGAGCTTACCAAGTCACCTAACCTTTCACAGGCAAACATATTCACAGAAGATAAACAGTTGCCTTAATACATGGTGCTGGCAAAACTGGCCCTCTACCTGCCAAAGATGAAAATTGCCCCTGTGTCTATTCCAATGCACTAAAGTCAAAGTGGATCAAAGATATAAATATTAAAAGAAATTTCAAAAATATTTTTAAAATATTTAAACATTAAATCTAGTGGATGAGAAAGTATGTTGAAATCTTGAAGACCTAGCTATATAAAGGTAGAGAGTTCATGAACATAACACAAACTGCCTGGGAAATCCTTCAAAGAATCAACAACTTAGATCTCATTTTATTGTAAGGTTTTTGTTCTTCAAAGTAATGAGTGAAAAGACAAGCCACAGACTGGGACAAAAATTTTGCCAAATGTCCCACAAAGTACTTATGTCTAGAATATATAAAGAATTGAAGGGCCGGGGAGATGGCTCAGTGGAATAAATGCTTCCCTGGCAAGCGCAAGGACCTGAGTTCAATCCTCGGTTCTGCTAAAAAAATTTAAAAAATTGGGCCCAACAGATTCAAAGATCCAGTCCAAAAATGGGCATTGGAGATAAATATACACTTCTCTGGTAAATAAAAATAAACAGTATAAAATATATGAAAAATATGTTCCATATTATGGATAATCCAAGAAATGCAAATTAAAACACCAGTGAGATACTGTTTCATGCCAGAAAAGAATAATGGCTATCACTGAGAATTCCACTAATAGTAAGTGCTAGAAAGGCTGTGGGGAAAAGGGTGCCCTTCTGCACTTTTGGTGGGACTGCAGACTGGTGCAACCACTGTGGAAATCTGTATGCAGAGTCCTCAAAAATTAAGTTTACAGTTCTCATTCAACTTAGCTATTCACCCTCTGGATATCTTCCCAGAATAATTAAAAATGATCATATCATAATGATGTATGTGCACTCAAGTTTAGAAAAGCACAATTTGCAATAGTTAAATCTTGGGAGAAAAATGCCCATTAAATGAGGTATGGATTAAAAATGCATTATTTTTATATAATGGAGTGCTACTTAGCCATAAATAATGAACTTGATACTTTTATAGTTAAATGGAAACAATTTAAGATCATACTTGTAAGTGAAGTAAATCAGACTGGCACGTGTAAACATAATTCTCCCTTGGGTAAGAAATGAAAAGAATACTTATGGTCTAAAATGTACAAACGATATTTTGAAATGAGAAGAAATTGTTCACAAGAAAAAATGAAACTAAAAAGAGGAAAGGAAGGAAGAGAAAAGGAAAAAAGACATTCATGTCAGTTAAACTATTAGTTTCTCATAGTTTATTGAAAAGGAACGTTTGTGCTAATAAATACTAGAGAAGTTTAATGGCCATATCTTCTACTCTGAATAACTGTTTGTTTTTTTTTGTTTTGTTTTGTTTTTGGGTTTTTTTGTTTTTTGTTTTTTGTTTTTTTTTGTTTTTTTGCCATATAAGGGATTGAACTCAAGACCCTTCACTTGTCAGACAGTTGTTTATTCTATTGAACTATCACCCGGCCTTGAATAACTGCTTTAAATATAACAGTATGTAGGCCAGACAGATTTCTTAGTCTATTAAAGTGCCTGCTTAGGCAAACACATGGCAGAGGGTTCCATCCCTGGACTGTTGTGCTGGCCCTGCCCCTGGGGCACGCTGAGACAGTGATTGAGACTGGGCGTGGTGGTGCACATCTGTAATCCAAGCACTAGGGAGGCTGAAAAACAGGAAGATCACTACAAGTCTGATTTGTGTAGCAAGACCCTGTAGACCCTGTACTAAATACATTAAGAAGATAACAATGTGCAGTGTATTAAATAATGATAATTTTATATTATTTTGTTATATAATTGTGTTTTATCTTTTATCCATTAAATAAAAGAAAAGAAAAGAAAAAAGAAAAACGCCTGGAGCCAGAAGGACAGCTCAGTGGTCTAAGCGCCTGCCTGGCAAGCACAAGGACCTGAGTTTGTTCCCTGTACCACATGCCATGCTGGCCCCAAGCTGAGCCAGCCATCATGTCCTGGTGCAGTGGCACACACCAGTAATCTCAGTACTGGGGAGGCTGAGACAGGAGGATCACTATGAGTCTGAGCTGTATAGCAAGACCTGTAACAAACAAACAAACAAATAAATAAAAGTTTAAAAAATTAAAAGCTCTGTATTCAGGATTCTTGTCCCAATTTTTATGAAATCATTATCTTTGTATGATCATGTTAAAATTCACATAAAATAGAGTTATTCATGATAATACTAAACCTTAAGGTTTTCTTTGCTACAATTTAGTACAATTATCTTTGTTGAGTTCCAAATATTTAAAATTTTAAAATGTTATTACCTCTAGCATTGTTCTTCTTCCTGGTATCACTTTTTGTCTGATGGTGATATGCAGATGTTAGCATTGTTATGCTTAGTATTTCTATACTAAATAATCCATGACTTTCTTTTAATCTATTTATGTCTTTTTTACACAAAATACTCTGGGCTACATTAAATACATGACAGCATAATACCAGAAACAATTTCACAGTACTTTCCTGTTGATTCAATAATTTATAAAGATTCAACAATATTTTGTATGGAGATAAAAAATTCGTCATTATGTAATTCAAGAATTCAGTTGCAGAACTGAAGACTTATTTCTATAAAATATTGTCACTGTATTAAAACGGTTCCTTCACTGTAACTTTCCCCTCTAAATTTTGGGGATAAGTCTTACACTAAATTAATTACTATAACTTCAGAAAACATTTAACTTTTTAAAAAGCTGCATTTAAAGTTCTAAATGTTGCAACTTTGCATTATCAAAATGTTGCAAATTTCTAGCAAATTAGATTTAAGTCTATAAATACAACTTTTCCTTTTTTCTCAAATGATCTATACTACTAATTGTGGGAATGAAAGTGTACTTTTAGAGGTGATAATAAAACATGCTCATTTGGTTCCAAACAAATTCATTTGAGAATCCTGAAAGCCATTCAACATGCCTTCAGTTAATCAAAATGTCAGCATATCATGCTGTTTTTCTTATATTGCAGGCAATTTAGTAATAACTTAGATCTTGGTAGGAAATTGGCAATACTGGTTATCTATGATAAAACTTGAGCACAGTAAAAAATTGTTCAAATGGTTCTTAATGCTTTTCTCTTTTGAAATTACTGAAATTTTACCCTACTGTAAAATAAAAGAATGAATGACAAAGGAAAGATAAAATAATTTTAAATATTTACAGAGAGAAAATAGTAACTATTTAAAAATGAGCAAATTAGGCAAATAAGTAAAATGGACCAAAATACAGTCTTAAACAGCACAATCTGTGCTTCATATACAGACTATGACCTACCTAGCTTGCTTTTGAATAATGCTTAAGTACCTTCACACTTAGGAGTATGCCTGGATTTCTGTTTAATTATTTGACTTTGAATGAAAAGTAGATTATTTAATGGAAAAAGATTAATGGTAAAGTATTTTGTTGTTTCATGACTGTGCTGATCATCCATCAAGTCTTTTTATTTAACTATTTTATTAAAATTTGGCAAATTACTCTAAACTGAATGAAATAGATGACTAAGCCTACTGCTTCCATTCAGGTACTAATACGCTAGAGTACTAGAGGGTAAGTTGCAGTTATATAGGATTTCCAAGTATTCCCTAAAGGTAATGAAGTTCTTTAATATAAGCTGTCATTCTGAAAATCAAGCTTTTTTCCCCCCTTTTTTGACCAGTTCAGCCCAGCCTGATGGTGGGAATGGGGAAGCTTGTGGTGCTGAGGATCAAACCATAGTCCCTGGCATTTGCCTACGCAGGCACTTTAGACTGCTGAGCTCTCACACCAGCCCAAATCAAGTTATATTCTAAAGAAGGATGAAAGAGGGCTTTGGAAAGAAAAAAATAAACAAAAGGATCAAAGAGATTAGTAATATATTGGCTTAGCACCTCTGAGCAGAATTTCAGATGAGTTATCTTAGTGAAATAGAAGATGCTGAAGGAATATCCTGAGACATATAAGGCATTTCTGGACAAGGATAAATGGGCTGCTCCCCAACTGGATGTGGGCTGAGTTGCATAAACTCTTAGCCACAGCTTTGCACACCAAGAAAGAACTCTGTGAGGCACTTGTAGGAGGAGTGCAAAATTTGCAGGAAATTGATAGAGGCACTCATGGTCATGTCAGAAAGGGGTGACGATTTTCTGAAGAATTCAGGAAAGAAAAGAAAGGGGGGAAATGTTACAAGAAATTAACAAGGGACAAGAAAAATTTAAGCTTTCATTGCTCCCCTCCGCAGCCCAACAAAAATCAGCAGTACAATTATCTGACACCCTGTAAACATATGTAAATATCTCTCCCCTTCCCACAAGACATATCTTTTTTTTCTTTTTTAAAAAAATAATTTTATTGATAAACAGGTAGCAATGAGACAGTTTCAAAACTGATTATTAGCACAGTTACAATAATTAATACATTGCATATTGTTGTCTTAGTGGGTATTCATTGTACAAGATGCAGATATGATATATTGTCCACAAACACTATTAGAACAAATCTCTCTGTTCATTGAATTAAGAGAATGAGGCTGTATATCTATCCTAACTATTTTGAATATACAGATACAAAATTGTCATTGACATGTATATCCCCTTTTTTAGTTAGTTGTGTCAGAGAAGGGTATTTCATTGTCATTTAAATATTGTAGGCATGTTCAAATAAATAAATAAATAAATAAATATTGTAGGCATGTGAATTCAGCAAAATATTCCAATATAGTCCAGCAATCATTAATAGTAGTGGGTTTTCTGCGAGACTGGCAATATCAGAAGTTATTGACTTGAGCCTTTCGCAGCTCAGCATACTAATATGGATTTACTTTTTATACTGCCTTTTCTCTAATTTTTGGTCTGTAAACTTAGGTTGTTAACTCTCCAGAAAAGAAGTTTATTATTATTACCCTACAACATAAGCAGTTGAGCTTAACCTTACTATCTCTCTGAATATCAAACATCTTAGGCATGACATGAGACAGATATTTTCCATCCAGTATTGATATGTTAAACTTTAAGTCACTACAGAATATGAAGAAAAAAATTTTCTTTTTCAAGAATAAAAAGATTCTCCTTAATTAAGATAAACTGTGTTTGGGAGAGCTCAGTTAAGGAACAAGAAATGAGCACATGGGAGGTAAATCATGCCAACCTATGCTTACAGAAATTGATATTAGCATCTTAATAGCTCCAGTTTTAAAGCATCTTTTTCTTGGAAGGCTAGGGCCAAAATGTTGGCTTTCCTTGCAGTCCTCCTTTTCATCTAATTTTGGTCTGCAAACTTAGGTTGTTAACCATCCAGAAGACAAGCTTA
>NW_004524733.1:4393769-4419181 GCF_000260255.1 Octodon degus
GTTTGTAGATAGGATATCATGTCTACATCTTGTACAGCAATTAACCACTGGGAGGAATGTATGCCATGTGTTAATTATTGAAACTGTCCTACCGATTTGATTTGAAACTGTCTCATTGCTATTTGTTTATCAATAAAATTATGGGAAAAAAGAAAATAAATAAAGCATCTTTTTTCTTCTTTCCTTTAGTACAAATTTACCCAATGGTCATACTAAGGGCTCTGCAGCCCACCGTAGCAGAAGAGAAAGTGAGCCTGGTGAAACAGAGTTCCCTACTTCAGAATCTTGGCCTGAGGTAACATGATAATTTGACAAGATATTGAAATTTTAAATTACATATAGCATTTTCAAATTCAACATTTATACTTCAATTTTATTAATTATCAAAATAATACCTTTTAAGACTAAAATTAACTGGAAATCTAGGATGTATACTTGAAATTCTAAAAGGGTGAGGAATGGGAGTTCCAAAACAGCATTTGTCAAGAGTCTTTAAGAAACTGGCCCATTTCCTTCTGAATTCAACAAACTAAATATTTATGATAAAGTGATTGTAAAGCAAAGATAACTATACATACTTGCTTCCTTTGTTATCAAATTATAAATGCAAGTATGTCAATCTATGAATTCAAAAATTTCATTATACTTATTATTTCTCTATATATTTAATAATTGATGTATGCAAAGTACATATATGTATGGTATACAAATTGCCGCTTGGAAATAGGTAGAAACGCTTCAATGGATAAATTGGGTTTCTTGTATCCTTTGACCAACATGCCTCCCAACACCCATGTCTCATTCCCTGGTGACCATTCTACCTTGCTTGTGGGAGTAAATTATTTGAGTTTCTCTATGTAAACGAAAACATGTGTTGTCGTGCTTGACTTCATGTCATCCTTCAGTCCCATCCATGTTGTCATAATTCACAACATTTCTGCATTTGTAAGGCTAAAATATATCTTATTTTGTTTATTTATTTATATATTTATTTATCTATTGTATTTTAGGGAAGGATCTACAGGGTGTTCAGAGTCTCACTACTAGATCGTAGTCATAGAGAACCGCCTGTTTATAGCCTCCCAAGAGCTGAGATTATAGGCACGCGCCACTATGCCCAGTCTCAGTTGTCATCGCAGTGTGCTCTGGGGGCGGGGTTGGCAGGGCAGGCCCAGGGATTGAAACCCCACTCCCCGAGCCTGCAATCTATCTTATTTGTTGTATTGTTTCTTTCCTAATTGATCCACTAATGAACATGTAAGCTGATGGCATAACTCGACTGCTGTGAAGGGTGCTAACCTCTGCTCAACAGTGTTTGGTTCTCTTCAAAAACAGTGATTGGAAATCCTCTGAATATATGTATGAAGCGAAAGGTTTTGTGAATTAATGTTTACTCCATTTTAACATTTGCGAAAAACTTCAGTCTCCTTATGACAAGGTCTAGATTGATTTACACTCCGCTAACAGTGTACAAGATTTTCATTCTGTGTTCCTCCGTCTCAACACTTTGCTACTCTCTTTCTTTTCAGTTATAACCTCCATGACAGTTGTAAGGTGATATCTCATTATGGTTTTAATTTGCATTTCTCTATTGATTAGCCAAGTTGAAATTCTTTTCATGTCTTTTTTGCCATTTGAATGACACAGGAAATTTCCACTCTTGCTACTTAGTGTGCATGTGCGTGTGTGTGTGTGTGTGTGTGTGTGTGTGTGTCTTTGTCCGTGCACATCTGTGTTCTGCATATATTTTGCATATTAACTTCTTTAGAAAATGGTTTGCTAATATTTTATGCCAACTGGTAGAGGCTTTGCAGTGTCACCTTTGCAGTAAAGGCCTATGTCAATTTAATTCAATCCTTCCTTCTGTTTTGCTTTTGTTGCATATTTTTTCCAATCAAGTTGGAAAAGTCTCTGCATAGATCAAACGTGGGTAGTTTTCCCATTATCTCAATTTCAAGGGCTATCCTTGAGTCTTTAAACAATAATTTTAACCAAAAAATATTTCAAAAACACACTGTGGGGGGAGGGGCGGGGAGATGGCTCAGTGGAATAAGCACTTGCCTGGCAAGCTCAAGGGCCTGAGTTCAATCCCTGGTTCTACAAAACAAAAAACAAAAACAAAAAAAAAAACACACTGTGGGAAAAAGACAATAGATGTCAGAAATAGGACTGCAAAATTTAGGTATCTATATGCAGCACAATAAGTTTATATATTTATTCACTACATGTGTTTTAAATAACATTTTTATCATAGGATAAAATTATATGTAATAGTATAAATTTTATCTAAAAGTTTGCTTTGGGCTTTGTTATCTCTTATTTGGTTACACCAAAAAAGATAATTAATTTAATTATAATATTTAAGGTAGATTTTAGAATAATTGTGTACTTATATTTAAAAAGCATATTTCTAATATTTCATAATTGTAAGTTATGCAAATTATATGATATATATTCTATCTTATAGTTGCTATGCAGTGTATTACCTGCTACATAGTTTGTTTTACATTTTAAGGCTTTCACTGAGCATTTATATTATATTTGTGATGGTTAGTACATAAGGAAGATAGATACTGGTAATATTACATACATATGAATATATGTTTTTGTGTACCTACATTGCTACTGTGCATTTCCAGAAATACAAATCTAAAATAATGTTAATGTGAGATTACAGGAAAAACAAAAGTATATCTTCAAAAAAAAAAAAAAAGCGGCATCATTGTGTCAACAAAGTTCAGTAGTTGTATTTTATTTTATTTGTCCCCACTTTTCCTTCTCTTCCCTGAAGATAGCTTTGATACTTGGTGTGGGTTTGAACCCATGAATACTTTAACATTGCTCCCCAATGCAAGGAGCATAAGTTTTTGTATACCCACATTGTTAATGTAACAATGTGGGTATACAAAAACATATGTTATATGTTTAGATATGATTATATGTTGTATGTGTATAACCACAGTAGCAATGTCGGTATACAGAAACATATGTTATATGTTTAGATAAAATCTATGTACTTTACAAATTATCCATATTATAATGGATAATTGCATTTTAGAATTATTTCACACACTTCAGTAACAACAATATCAGACAGACAGGCACTGCATAAGCACACAGAAAATCTGTTAGGATATTTAAGCCCATTTTTTACAATGATGATGAGTCAAGTTAATCTTATAGTCTTTGGATTTTGTTGCTATGGTTGTTTTTTAAATTAACAAGAATCACCTTGAAAATAGCACTATGCAGAATATATTGTTTTCTTAGATACAGTGAACAAATTGGCTTATGTGTTCTTTCTCATTTATATTGGTCTAGGGTATCTTGTTAAGGATAGTGACCTGAATTTACCCTTCATTTTCTGAAAAAAATATGGTTTATTTCATTCCTTTAAAAAGTACACGGACATGTGGATGATTCACTGCTATTGCTTGACCAATTTGCTCTCTGAGAAAGCCTGAGAGAATGTTTTCTCTCCCTCTAACCCTCGTTAGGCACACTCTACAACATCCACATGGCTGACACTGACAAAGAATATGCAAACTGCGGTACAGGGTTACAGAATAAATCCTGAGGGAACTTGACTGATCTTATCAGATACAAAAGTCATATTTCTTTTATATAGGGCTTGCTTTATCTTGGTCTTAACCATTCAGCAAAAACGTATAAAATGAGGTATATAAAGTAAAGCTGTATTAATATGCTGAGCTGTAAAAGGCTCAAGTCAACAACTTCTGGGGATAACCCACTAATATTTGGGACAGCTGGACTGTGTTGGATTGTTTTGCTGAATTCACACACGTATAGTATTTAGATGCCAATGGAATACCCATCTCTGACAGGATTAAGCAAAAAAAGAGGATACAAAGGAAGGACCATTTTGTATCTGTATATACAGAATAGTTAGGATAGATATACAGCTAAATTCTGCTTAACTCAATGAGAAGAAAGATTAGTACTAATACTATTTGGACAGGACATCCTGTCAGCATCTTGTTCTATGGATAACCACTAAGAAGATAACCATGTACAATATATTAATTATTGAAACTGTCCTGTTAATCAGTTTTGAAACTGCCTCATTGCTATTTGTTTCTTGCCGCCTGTTTCTCAATAAAATAAAATAAAGTAAAAAGCAGGTCTTACTAGAAGTAAAAGTCAAGAAACTTCTCAGAAAAAAAATTAAAAAATAAAAAGTACACACAGTCAAAATTTCAGTCATCTGAAATTTGTGAGATGAATGATAACTCCGAAAATAGGAGAACATGATATCTCCTTATGTACCACTGAAAAATAAGTGCTTGACAAGTATTGTCACACAGTTAACAAAGACCAACAAAATATAGCTGGACTATACATATTTTCCTAATAATTATAAATTTTTGTCCCCTCTAGTCAATCTCAGAACATGAAGTTTAGAGAACTATTTCATATAAAATTATCAAAATCAAAATCATGAAAAATGTTACATATATTTGTTTCTAATTCTTTATAAATAAAACGTAAGATTGAAAGAAACTGTAGGTTTCTAACCTCAATGAGAGCTAGTTAAATACAAAATATATGTAGCAGGGGATAATTATATGTTAGTATATTAATCTAGGGAATTCCATGAAATCTGAAGACTATTCCCTCATTGTTGTCCCATTTTATATATTAATTTATCCTTTCCTTATAAAAAGAAAGTAAATTAACTCTTTCCTTTTACACAGTGTGACAGCTTGTGTTTGCCAATTCTCCCAAATTCTCATGCAGTCATAGGTGGGCTTTTTAGAGGTGGCTTAATCTACAGTGTGTGATTGATTCATGTTGCAATGGTAGGATTAAAGGTCAGTGATTACTAAATCAGCGCCTGATTGTTTTGATCCCATCCTAACCTTGGTAGCCTGGGGACAATAGAAGGCACAGAAAGAAGCTTGTCTTGTGCCTCTTGCTGGCTTTGCTGTCTTCTGTTCACCATGAACGTTTCCTCCTCTGCAATGCCTGTCTACCATGCCACCTGGCCTTGGAGCCAGGTGTTAATGACTGAAACCTTTAAAAACTGCGAGTTAAGTGAACTTTACCCCTTTAAATTCGGGTGTCAAGTAAATTTTTTTTCAGCAGTGAAAATAAAGGAACTAAGGCAGCTTAAATTGCTTTAGTCAGTTATGTAACTTTGCAATCTAACCAGTTAGCAGAAACGCTGTTTCCCATGTGGCTGTAACTCTATTGCAAATTTTCTAAATTATTAAATAATTAACCAATCTTTATCATAATTTCTCAATATGAAGAGCCATTTGCTTCTTGAAATTTTTGCAGATTGTCAAAGTATCACATTTGAACTAAATTTTGTGCCTTTAATCTTACTCTGCTTTAAATTCATATTAATACTACACTTGCTGTGAAAGTCACTCAAATCATAACCAATTTATATGATACTGGAAAATTTTGATCACTCAAGGAGTTATTTTTCTATTTTCATCACTTCTACATTAATGGTATCAAATATACTTCGTATTTTGGAGAGAGAATTACGTATTACTTTGTAAATCATAATAGATTTCATGTTTATTTTACATTATGTTCATGAAAGTTCAATAAAATGGGTTTTATTATCTTTATTTCAGTAAAAATAAGTAGGTTGCTTAGACTGTGAGCCAGAGCAGTCAGCGATAATGTCCCAATGCCCAAGTTAGTGCAGAATCTTTTTATAGGATTCAGCTTGCATACAGAACTCAGTTGCAAATGGATTAACTCATAATTCTGGAAACGGTTTGATTTGATTCTAACCTTTCTCCTGGAATCTCTCCTGAATTCTGCACTCCAACCATCTTAAGCTTATCACTGTTACTTCAATAAAACAGGTACCTTCATAGCTCTGACATTTACCTCAGGCTATTTTTCCACTGAAAAACTACATACACTTCTCTAGTTTTGAAGTCTTATCTATTGATCAAAGTTAAGTGCAAATTGTTATCTCAGCAATTTCTTCTTCTCGCACTTGTATTTTGACATTTTCTTGTAAGAACTTCCTTGGAAGTATAATGAATATTATATTACAATCATTCAATTTGCTCTTATTGCATTGTAAGTAAAAACTATTGCCATATTTTAGTGAATTTAAGTGGGGAAAATATATTCACAGTATTAGGGGAAAGGAGCTCAACAAATGCTCATTAAAATCAGACATGTTTTTCATGATCACTCTATCAAAATTGTTATGTATTTTAGAGTAATGAGTAAAAACTAAAATCTTATTTCTTGAATAATAACTTTATGACAAGTGCTACACCAAGTTAATTAGTTATTTTATTTTACTGATGCTAATTCCAGCAAAGCCACACCAATCCCACAATGGCCTGGATATTGAGTTGGCGATTGCTTAAGTCAGTGTTGCTTAACCACTTTGTCCCCAACTTCACTGTGCTCAGCAGGAGAATCTGGCAGACCACAAGTTCGATCCCACAAGTTTGAAGAAAAAACTATTGAGTTGGTGATCAACTCAAAAATAGAACCACGGTTCACGGGGTAAATCATTTTACATTATAACCTTTTAATTAATGTTTTCAGTCTTTTAGAAAACCAGTCATTCAGTTTCAAAAATAGTGTTCTTGTTAACACAGAATGACTTCTATCTTCTAACACTTACAAACCTTATTAAAGTTTTGTTTTTATTACAAACAGTAACACAGTAATGACAGCTCTTATATAACCCTTGCCCTATTTCTCCTAAAAGTAATATCTTACATTAGTTACATTAGCATTCATTAAAATTAGTGATCCGATATTAGTAAATTATTATCAACCAAAACCCTGACTTTTTTCATATATCATTCATTTTTCTCTAGTGTTCTGTTTTTATAAAGAGACTCAAAAATTATGTCACATTGATTCATCTTTCCTAAGGCTCCTATCGGCTATCACAGTTTTTCAGAATTTCTGTATTTTTTATGACCTTGACAACTTTGAGTCAGAACAGTCAAAACCTTTGCAAGACACCCCTGTATTGGAATTTTATTTTTCTCATGTTTGGTTTGAGGTTATGGGTTTGGAGGAGGAAGGTTACTGAAACAAAGTACCATTTTCATTGCATGATATTAAGGGAAAAAACTGGCAAAATGATTTATGAGTGCTAATGCTGTCCTTCATCACCTGGCTCGGAAGCATTTGTCTTGTTTCTTCCTGCTAAAGTTTTAAAACCCCTGTTTCTCTACTGGAATTTCAGGAAGGATGTTGCCAAGTTCAGCCCATACTGAGAAGCAAGGACACCTCTTCTTCCGGAGAGTGAAGTATCATCATAAAATACTTGCAATTATTCTTCATTGGTGATGTCTGCTTCTCCCTTCAATCACTTATTTAAAACTGATATAAACACATACATTTCCTTCAGATTTCGGTTGCAATTCTATATATTTAGTTTTTCAAGAAGTAGTTTTTTTTTTTTTTTTTTTTTTTTTTTTTTAACCAGGGATTGAACTCATGCCCCTGTGTTCGCCAAGCAAGTGCTTATTCTACTGAGCCATCTCCCCGGCCCTATACGTTTAGGTCTTTTGTTGTCCAAATTGTTGTATCACTGAACACTGGATCTTGAGACTTTTTTTAGTTGTATCCTGTGCAATGTTTCCGTATTCCTGTCTTGTGTGCTTGTGTGTGCGAGCATGTGTGTGTGTGCACGTGTGTATGTGTGTGTGTGCATGCACATGCACACATGTGTGCATGTGTGTGCATTTAGCGCTGATGTGCTTTCTGGACCTATAACACACTCTAGTCACAGTTTTTAAATTGACTATCGTAGCTCTGAAATCTGTCATTTCTTTTTGGAACAAGGAATAACTTTTTCCTGAGGAAGTACATTACAATCAGGAATCTGGCTGCTACATGTATACATGGCTATGAGGATATCATTTATTTTGGGCTTTTTCATCTAAATGGGAAAATTACTATGTGTACATTAATGGGTTTATTAATCTTTTTCCTGTCCATTTGCATGTATCAAAACATATTTCTGTATGCAGCCCTGTATATTTAGATAAGTGTGAGTTTTTTGCTCATGTTTTCCAATTAATTCTGCAACCATACAGATCACCCTAACTTCCTGCCTTTGTGTGTTCATGAATTCTTACTCCAACAGTATGTGAAAACCCCTGCTATTCAATGTGTGCCTACATTTTACTTTATTAAATAATTCTAGGTACATAAATAACACTATCAGAATTATTAATGTTGTGTCCCAGTGGAAAGTTATTTTACCAACTGGGGTGCAAGTTTTTGTTCAATTCCTTTCCTCTGTGTGCTTGGCCCTAAAGCTGCTTGCCTCTGTATCTCCAGACCTTCAGCCCTACTTATTGATGTTGTTTCATACATTTGCAATGTTCTTAGATTCTTGCATCACAGCCTGAATGTTACTGGGATTCTCTGGTCTGCCAAATGATTTTTGTATGTATCAGCATTCAGTCTTTGTGCTGTAAAGTTTCATGGATTTGGAACATGTAAAGGTCTTGTACCATCATTAAGTTATCATTGGAGTACTTGAAGATCACCTGCGTGCTACTCTCCACTTTATACTTCCCCAGGACATCTGGAAATTCCTGATTTTTCACTGGTTTTATATTTTGCCTGTTCCACAATATCATATAATTGAAATCATATAGTATGTATTTTTCCAGAAAAAGTATATATTTGAATATATTGTTTAGTGGAGTTTTCATATAATGCTATTGGTTAATACCTGTGTTCTTGTGGACACAGTTATAATCTATAATTTTTTCATCAAAAACCAGAATATTAAATAATCCTTAATATGTAAATTTTATAAATCTAGTGCTCTGTTTTCTATAACTTTTGAAACAAATACAATGTTGCAGAAAGGTTACATGTATTTATACTGCTGAAAAATACTGATCTAGAACCTCACCTGTGAAGCTGTACTTTGGAGCTCTGTGGCCTGCATCAAGAGCACTCCAAGATTTACAGGCAGATGTGCATGCGGAAGCACTCAGACCTGAATCATGTCCCTAGATGCAGCCGAACACACACACAAGGGTTGTGAAAGTGCTGCTTTATCAGCAGCTGCATGAATCAAATGAGGCCTGCATGTTCTTTAACTAGGTGATGAAAATACTTACAAAGAAAGAGTGCCTGCACATGGTTATTTCTAAAAAATAATTTATAAAACAAGAAAGCATACATATGTGTATTTATATGTAAATTCACACATATGTGTATTATAAATTATAATTTTTGACTTTTGATTTCACAATGGACAGGAGTGATACAGACATGAGAAATGATATTTTGAATTCTGATCTTTTTTGGGTTAACAAGATGTTGTAAGATTTCTGTTTTTAGTGGTAGACAGAGGCAGTGAGTCACAGTTCTCCTTCATTCTCATGATCAGAAAGATACATAGTTATTATCTTCAGTGTATGGTGCTGATAATCTTTGTTTGGTAGGTTATTTGTATTACGTGAATGTTTTGGAATGCAACCTTTCCACTAGTCAAGAAGTGTTTGACACATTACCCTATAAGGGAATCACAAAATAGAGTAACACAGGCCAAACATGAAGTGCCCCTTATTATGCTGCAATATATAATGTATCACATAAATCTGAAAGAATGGAATTGCAACAACAGTAGGGGCCAGATTTATTTGGGGAGAAGAAATACTCCATCAGATGCACATTTCTTTCTGCACTTCGTGATAAAGATCTAATATGTTTGGTAGAAGCTATTAAAATGTATGAGTTGTTTTATCAGTTCTGGGAAGACACTGCTTGTATCGAAATCAGTAAAGATTAGAAATCGCACCAGCACACCATAGTCATCTTTAAAAAGCATACCTCTAGGATATGACAAAATGGAGCTAAAAATGCTTTAGGTGAGTATTTTATAGGTTATTTATCATTAAAATATAAACATGTTGTTATAAATAGGGATAAATTTATTTTTATAGAGTATGGTTTAGTAAACATAGTTTGGCACCAATGCTTAGTAAGTGCTGTCCTTTGTCTCAAGCTGAGTATTAGAAACAACTGGTCTCTTTAGGATCATTTGTATAGGCACTTTAGCTATTTTGATCAGGGAAAGAAAATGGGATCTTATATAAAATGAAAAATTGGGTTATATTAAAATTCCAAGAAATTGTGCTGATGATGATCCTAGATAATAATGATGTTCTGCCATATTTCCACTTCAATAACATGTCTTTGTATTTTACAAATAATATCTAGCTACAATTCTGTGAAGGAAAGTGAAGAAATGGTCATTCTCTTATTTTACATATGTAAATAGCCCAAGAAGGTAAATGCACTGCTTCAGATTAAACAGCTAATAGATAATTGATAAATGTATGGATAGTTCTACTTTCCTCAAGCGCTGTCCTCCTCCCACAACAGAATTCATATTCTGATAAGGAAGATGGGAACTGACCTTTTCTGACCCTAGTATCGTTCAAATGTATAGAAAATATGACTTCCCCTTGAATTGATTTACCTACAAATTAAAATATGGAAATGGAGTGGCAAAGTGCTGTTTTATTACTGACATTTTGAGTATTTACTTAATATAATCACCTCTCCGACTCACTTTTATCTTTCAGAAGATAAACCCTACCCCAGCAGAAATGACATGAGAATGCAAGTGAGGACAACTCTCGATAGGTCAATGGTGTGGTAAATGCTCTTGGAGTAATTTTAGTTGTTTAGATTCATGCACACAAGTTTAGAAAGAGGTGAGTTCCAACAAACCTCTGTAGCCTTTGAATGATGAGATTTTAAAAATTGAAGAGTTAGTGTCTTTCTAAAATACAAATGTAAAATATTAAGTTATATGCTACAATCTATTTTTTAAATTTAATTCAGAAAAAAATATTTATTTCTTTATTACTTTATTTCTTCTCTCTCTATCACTCTCTATTTCATATTCTTGAATGTTCTGTAAATCTAGAACATTAAATATTACTACAATGAATTATAAGCGTTTATATAATCAGCCATGTGTGGAGGTGCACAGCAGCAAACTCAGCACTAAGGAGGCTGAGGCAAAAGATCGCTGTAACTGGCTACAAAATGAGTTCAAGGCCAGCCTGAACAACTTAGTGAGACCCTGTCTCAAGAAAAAAAAAAAAGGAAAACTGAATTTCTATGATTAAAAATGCTCCTGGTTAGTGTAATCATCACACCCAGAGCCTCTGGGCTGCTTTTGCTTTCCGAGGAACATGTGTCCCCAAGCCCAGGCTCAGTTCACTCCTTCCTATGATCATCCGAGCTGCTAAAGGATCAGTGCAGCTGCTGTGGCTAATGCCACAATTTCAAATAACAGCAGCATCCACAGCACAGGCCAAAGAACTAGGGAAAATGATTATACTATTTTCTCTTGGAATTCCATTTTAAAATTCTGTGGAAAGCAGCAATTTCATATATTTAAAAATTATTCCAGGAAGGCGAACTTCATTTGAGGAAGGAGGTGGTGAAGTAGAGGGAACGGAACATGTCTGGGGTGGCAGTGCTTCCTGTGAGAAACTTCAGCCCAACTTAGGACCTTCAATCCCAGACATCAACAAATCCTAGTGCAGTGCAAGTACATGCAATTGAAGAAAAAGCAACGTGCATGCACTTTCACTGAGGAAAGTGATAACGTTCTATAAGATAAACATTGAATTAAAAACTACTATAGAATCTTACATTTTTATATGAAAAATAAGATTTGAAACTAATTATAATAATGTTGGCCAAAGACTAAATTTGTAGATGTGTACAGTACTGCTTTTCCTTATCATTTAATATCAATAGCTGATCCGACCCATAAGCCCTCCTCAGTAGCGCTCTACGAACTGCTATTATTTGAAAAAGAAAAGTTAGAAAATTAAGCCATTTTTTTTCACATTCTCACCTTGGATCCTATGAGACATATATTGTAGATAATAAAAAAAGTATAAAACTCATACTGACTTTTTATTTAATGAGAAATACATCTGATTTGCTCCCGCGTTGTGAAGAGATTTATTCCAACACTCAGGTTCTGCACAAAAGTCAACACAGGCTCATTATTACTGATTAAACAAACAGCTTGTAAGGGAGAAAACTATCAAGCTGGTGAGCCAGTGTAACACATGAGTGTGGCTGGAGTCACAGAAGCCTGCTTCTCGGGGAGGTGTGAAGGCCTTGCTATGGATGAGAGCCCGGAGAGGGAGGGCAGGGAGAGGGAAATGCCAGCAAATGGAAATCAGAATTAGTGTTTTGCAAGTAATACAGAGTTTACAAAAATATGCATTTTCAAAAGCTTTGTGTGTCTGAATCCTAAACTGATTTCAAATTCAAAACAAAATTAACATTCATAATTTCATCTGTTCCCAAAGATCTGAAAACACTTTACTTATTTAGACTTAGTTTTGTGTAAACACAGGTGGATTCAATGATGTTTTGAGGTCAGTATCACAGTCTACCAAGCTGATAATTTATAGGGAGGAAAATCACTCTTCTGCAATACTAGAAGCTAAGGTCAGATCTAACGCCAGAAGGCTTGTTGCATGGTAGGATCCAAGCTCTATTTCCAAGATGGAACCTATGCAGCTGCACTTTTAGCCAGGCATTGTGGTACAAACCCATGATCCCAGAAGTCAAGGGGCTGAGGCAGTAGAGTCACCAGGAGTTCAAGGCCATCCTGGGCTACAGAGGACGTTCAAGGCCAGCCTGCACTGCCTAGCGAAACCTTGTCTGAATGAGACAAAAAGAAAAGAAAAATAGAAGAATACACAGAAAAAAGAAAGTTGCATTTTCAAGAAGGTTGGAACTGTATTTTTTTGAAGGTGGAATAACAAAAGGGACAAACTTCCCAGCAGCCCCCTTTATGATGACACCTAATTCCATTCAGGGGGATGCTACTCTCACAACTCCTTCATCTTCTCAATGTCCACCTCTTAGTGTCATCAAATTGACCATGAACTTCCAAAGCCTAAACTATTGAGGGGAAACATTTGACCCATACAAGTCCATGCTTTGGTGATGTTACTACAGTAATCTATCTACAACTCACACATGTAGACTTGATGCATATAGTTTTACACAAGATAATGATAAATTTCATTTTATATTAATGGCATCTTGGGACAAATACAAAGTGCACAATGAAGATATCTGCAACATTGGTAAGTATGTACATGGGAATATATATATATATATATATATATATATATATATTACTAATTTTTATTTTGTTGTCCTTCATTAGTGAGAACAAAAGGCATTTTACCTATTTGTGAAACATCCAGAATTTATTTGAAAGCTATAATTGTAGAAGAAAGCTTAGCTCATTATACTGGGGAAAATTGAAACTGGATCACATTTGTCTTCTTGAAATGAGAATGCAGGGAAGGAAACTCTTACAGAAAAATGCACTCTTTCCTTGGTGATCAGTTTCAGCAAACTCTAATCAAATTTCATGCAAAACCATATATTCAGTTCTCTTTCATAACTCTCTAGAGTTGTTCTGTCTTTCCATAGCAGGTAATTGGAAAAGGCACTGCGCATTTTACAAATGTTTTCCTTTGGATTTCTGAAAAGGTGACTTTTTCAGAAATAAAAGCCAGAGCATTTGTAAGGCAGAGAAAGCTCATATAATTAAAGCCTCCAGCTGCATGCATTTTTAATATCACAGATAACATAGTAATTGACATATGTGTTTCTAGATCACACTTCAGATTTTAAATTATTTTAGTCTACTGAAATGTGTTTAAGGGCCCTAACCAGATATACTTTCGGTAATTCAGCTTTTAATGACTATCCTTCACTTCAGAGGTACCTTTGATGTTAAAATAGTCTAAGATATAATGTAATTTCCCCACATGCTGGTTGGGTTATAGTCAGATGTTTCTTAAATATTTCATGTTAGAACTCTCTCTGACCCCTACCACTGTGAAAATGTGAGGAGATTTTACTAACAATAATTTTCTATCTTGTAGTTCACTAAATTAACTGGAATGATCAGGACCTCAACCAAAATTGATTGCTGAACCTAAAATAAGATCAAAGCAATGAATCAAAAGGATATAGCAGATGTAAAAATACAAATTATAAGGATAAGTTCAGAATAATTAATATTTGCAAAATGTACTCTAAAGGACCGTAGAAAGCTTATAGCACATTAAAATCTAAAATTTTAAATGGGTCTCTGAACCCAGCAAAGACTAGCAATTCCTTCTTATTTGCTGTGAAGCCAATTGGAATGATACTACAGAGCTTAACAGTGGTAGTAATTTCTTAATTTCTGTGTATATTTCTTCCAGTGCCAGACGCTTCTTGCCTTTTGACTATTCAGTGGGTAGCCATCTATAGCAAAAGCATTCAAAAGATTCCAATCACCTGTCTTGCATATAAGCCAAGTGCATAGTTTTTCCATTCATCTTCTAAAATTCTTTTAACAAAACACAAAATATATATAAAAGAAAATCAAATGAAAGTCAATAATCATTCTTTGAGTTCTGATTATTTTTAAGGAACTATGCAATTTTTTAAGCATACAAAGAGAATAAGTCAAGGCAATTTTCCCCCAAGGAGTTTCAATATACCTCGGAATGTTATGAAATAAAGGCATAAACTAATATATTATGTGAAGAAGAAGATTAATACCAAGGGAGAGTGAATCTGATCATTTGGAGTCGAGAGGATAGGAATCATTTCCTTAGGACAATAAGTAAACATTTCATAGTAGTAGTGAAATATGAATTGGTTTTAAAAGAGTAGAGATGGAGTGTTTCCAACCAGAGAATTAGCATAGAGCATAACAGATCAGCAAGCAGTCTCGCTTGGTTATGATATAACCAAAGCTCAGAGAAACAGGGTCAGCCTCTGGTCTTTTGAGACTTTGTTGTACCACCAAGACCTGCACACTTCAAGGCTTGTACTTTTTCTAAGTCACATTTCATCCTATATTTATGGTGAATGAAGAAAAATGAATGAGAATAGCAAAACATCTTATTTATTTTTGAATCTGAATGCTGGTAGCAAGGGTTAACAAAAAGTGTATCTTACGCTAACACATAGGATATTTCCAGAACTAACAACAAATATTATTAAAGTTTCCAGTAAAAATACCTGTTAGTAAAGTGAATTAGGAGCTGGGGAGATGGCTCAGTGGAATAAGTGCTTCCCTGGCAAGTGCAAGGGTCTGAGTTCAATCGCCAGTTCTGCAAATAAATAAATAAATAAATAAATAAATAAATAAATAAAGTGAATTAATAAAATAGTTAATGGATTATAATTAAAACCCACTATAATGACTAAATAATTTTGATCACAAGAAAATTTATACTGCTAGTATATGCATTAATTGAAGTACTAAATAAAGTATTTAAATTATTTGCAACTTGTTAAAACAATAAAAGACCTAGAATAAATTCTGATATACATAGTCAAATCAAACCAAGCAAGATAAAAAAATGAACAAATAAAATTCCTGAAAACAAAAACAAAAACTATATATTCATGACATGTCAGAAATTGGGGTAGGTTATGTAGCTATGTTTTGTGTGTTATATGAATAAAAGATAATGATAATATCTACCTAAAACACGTAGAAAATGAGGCTAAGAACATTCAATGATCCAAGTTTAGAACAGCTATTATTTTTGAAAGTGGAGATTCCTATTTCTACTTGTGTCTTTTCAATTGTATGAATTGAAGAAAATGTAAAAAAAAAATAATTCCAACAGAAACAAAGATTGAAGTGGGTAAAAGTCAAAGAAATGTACCTGAGAGGGTTTAGAAACATGCAAAGGAATTGTGAAGCAGAGCAATGAGAACAAGTAGCCAGCTGTGTGCAATGGAATAAAAGCAAGAATCAGATTAGGAAAAATGAGTGAAGGTTACTAACCAGAAATGTAATAAAGATGTTGGAAAAACTGTAGAGAAATTATGCAGCTTAATATTGTGAACTATCAAGTGAGCATCTCTGATCTGATGGAAGTTGGACAAACAGTAATTGTTGCAACTGTTAAAGAGCAATAATGTTTTGTATTGTGAGGCAAAATTTATTCGTTAGCTTTAAAAACTATTTAATGCAATAAATGGAATTTGCTTTACTTTAGTTCATTACTAAACTAGTTGATCACAAAATACTGATACTAAAAAATAGAAACCCCCATATAGGAAGTACAGTAGGTTGTGGCCTCGTCATGGAAGCTTTGTGGGGATTTATATAAAACATCTTGTGGTCCTGAAGACCAGGTACAAACTTGATCAACAGCTCTAAAGTTACAAGATCGATACTTCTTATTTTCAAATCTCATTAACAAAGCTATGGCAATCAGAACAGTGTGGTACTCACGTATAAAACCAACACTAAACATGCAAATACATTTTTGTGTATATATAGTAAAATTGTTTTCAATAAGAGCTCCCATATTGGTCAATAGAGGAAAGGACATTTCTTTAAACAGAATTCTGAGAAAAGTGACATTTATACACACAAGAATAAATTTTGATTTATGTCATATATATATATATATATATATATATATATATATATTCAACGTGGATTAAATGATCAAATGTAATGGATGAGGCTATATGTCAAGAAAACCTCATGATATCATTTTCAGAAATTATGTATTTGTTATGGTACCAAAGTAAATCAACAAAATGAAAAATTGGGCTACAATAAACTGGAAAACTTTTCTCCACAAAAGGGCACTGTCAAAAGAGGGAGAAGGCAGTTCTCAGAAAGGGAGAAATATTTGTAGATCTGATAAGTGATTTATAATCATAATATATAAACTGGGACAACTCAAAAATAAACAAAAGGGCCCATGTATCCAATTAAAAACTAAGCAACGTATTTGAATAGCTATTTCTCTATGAAAAAAAAAAGCACTCAGCATTTAGTCAGTAAAAAAATTTATGCAGGTCCAAACTGATGTGAGATTCTACTTCATGCCAATTAGAGTACATGTGTACATTTTAAAAAAGAAATACAATAATAAGCACTAGTGAAAGTGTTACGCAATTAGAAAATGTGTCTTTCTACTGAGAATGAAAAATGATACAGCCAAGGTAGAAAATAGCATTGTGTTTCCTTAAAATATTAAACATAATATTAGCATATGATACAGAAATTCAATTTTTGAATGTTTACCCATAAGAAGTGAGGTTGAGACCATGAGAAGAGATTTGCTCAGCCATGTTCTCTACAGTGTTCATTCTCAGGAGCCAAAAGATAGAAGTGCCCCAAATGTCCACGGACAGATGAATACTGCCCCCACAGAATGCAACACGCATGAGCAAAAGGGAAGGGAAGCCCAGCACATTACAACACGGACAGAACAAGAGGATATTATATTTATAATTGTCTAGAGATGAGAGCTCTGCAATTCCTTAAAAAGATGGACTTAGCATAGTCTAATTTATAAAGATAAGAAAGATTTAGGTGGTTTCCAGGGCTGGATATTATTTAGTCAGTACAGAGTTTAGCTCAGAATACGAAAGAGTTCTGGAGTACTTGATGGTGAATAACAATGTGAAAGTAGTGAACACTACTGAAACGTACACGTGAGTACTATTAACATGGAAGCTCATGAAAACAGGGTAAGTCTGATGAGGAATAAAGTAGGAGGTTTAATAGAAGAGAGGCTGAACGGTAAGCAGGCACAATGATAGATGAATAAACACACACACACACACACACACACACACACACACACACACAAACAGGGGGAGAGGTGGCTTTGAACCTGAGACCCTTCCCTCCTTTCATCTGTCCCTGCACTTTGAGGACAAAGGAAATAATTGTTTCCCTCTCCACACCACACAGATACTGAGTAGTGGCTGATCCCTAGAAGGGGTCTGCACCGGGAGGGGAATTTCCCGGAGGCCAAATCTGAGACACGTCGATAAGAGTGCTGAGCACCAACACTCCCAGCAGCTGGGGGGTGAGTGCTACAGTACTTAAGCGGGGATTTGGCCAACACTTCCCGCCATTCTTCACCATCTGTATTTCCTGATGCCGACCCTCTGCCTAGGCAGTGGTGTTCTTTCACTCTGTTGACTGTCTTTTTCCACTCTCTAAGAGCCACCCCAGATGAACGGTTGTGCATGGCTTCGGTTGCACTGAAATAGAGGTGAGAGTCTCAACATCAACATTCACAAATCCAACCTAGTAGCGCTCATTCTAAACTCACAAATCAGTTGTTTCCACATCCCCCCACCCCCTGTAATGTGTCGACTTGGTTGTGGAGCTTCTTCAGTTCTAAAATGCATTGTTTCTTCCTACTCTAAAGTAGTCACATTGGTAATACTCACAATAACTTGTGTACATTTCATCCATTTCTTAGTTGTCTTCCCATATTCTCCTTAAATTTTATTCTACAAAAAATAATTCTTGATTGTATGATTGGCTTGAAAAATCTGGAGTGAATCTTCTGCTAGATAAGGAAATGGCAACAATGTTTCTGTTTTATTAGTGCCTTAAATACATATTGTAAAATATTATGCCACAGTCACAGAACAAGAACCTGTGGCTGAAATCTGCTTACTTTGAAAGGATATATAGCTAAGAAGCAATAGAAGAATGGTTTGGTTATAAAATCTGTATATTTTAAAATTACGTATAACTCACATTAATAAAGTTTATCACTTAATGAATATTTTCTGTGTGACATACATTGTGAAAAACACTTAATAAATGATACATTTTACACTAAAATCACCCTACACAAGTGAAATTACTCCTGGTTTACACATGAGGAATTTTTATTTCACAAAGACAAAGTTCCTCAGCACAAATGTATACTATCCATCAACATTAATTTTATTTGGGTTTTTTTTCATAATTTTTTTGAGAAACAAAAAGCAATGAGACAGTTTCAAACCAAACTGGTAGGACAGTTTCAATAATTAACACATTGCATACATTCTTCCTAGTGGTTAATTGCTATACAAGATGCAGACATGATATCCTACTTACAAACACCATTAGAACAAATCCCTCTATTCATTAAGAGAGTGTAACTGTATATCGATCCTAGCCATTTGAATGCACAGATACAAAATGGACATTCATCTGCATCCCATTTTTGTTGTTAAGTTCTGTTATTTGAATATTATAGGTGTGTAAACTCATCAAAATATTCTAAAAGAGTCCAGTAGTCCATAATAGTATTGGATCTTCCGTTTGACTGGCAATGTCAGAAATTGTTGACCCAAGTCCCCAACAGGCCAACATAACAGCATGGTTTTACTTCTTATACTTCGTTTTTATACTTTTCTGCTGGATGGTTAAGACCAAGGTAAATCAGGACCTATGCAACAAGAGTTGTAGCTTTTGGGTCTGATAAAGTCAGTAAAATCCCCTCAAGATATATCCTGAGATCCTGTACCTCAGATTGTAGAACCTTTGTCAGTGTCAGCCATGTGGATGAGTCACGGCCATTGCTTGGCATTAACATTAATTTTGAAAGTTTCATACGCTATAAAATAGTCTTAGAAATCTTAAGTGTCTAAAGCACCAAAAGATAGATATAAATTAATAGGTGTCATTACTGTAAATACATACCACATGTGAAGATATTATAGATTTGTAATTTCCTTAAATATACAGGGGATAAACATTGTATATTCATATGACATAAGTTTGGTTTAGAAATTGATAGATTGTATAAACTTATTTCTATAATGTGTGCAATAATGCTTACCTATAGAAGCTTGCTTTGTTTAGTGTGCAAATATTTATTTGAAGCTGGGAAATGGTGATTTGCTACAATCAAATATACTTCTTTTCAACCTTGTGTATAAAAGTACAAAAATGCTAGAAGTAAGAAATTAAACAGTACAATCCCTGAAGTTATTCAGCAAGAGTGTTCAATACTGACTTTTCAATAGTTTAAAAGTGATTGTAGAGTAACAGTTTTGATCTGCATAATTCTACTTCTGGGGCTTTAATAGAACCAGTAATAAGAGTAAAAACATTTCTAAACAACAGCATGTGATGTTTAGAAATGAAAATACAATTGCATAACACTGGAAAGTGAAATTCCTCATATGTGACCTATAAATATTTTGTTTTATTTTATCTTTTTTGCAGTAAATGGATTCCTATATTTTGGAATTGAAATAACTTAGAAAACATAATTCAACAGAACATAAAAGGTTAAATATTACCATTTGTAAAAAGAAGGGATGTATACTATACATTATGGACACTTTCTTAATCTTTTGGTTTTACAGAAAACAACATTGCAAATATATATGTTACTAGTTGCTAGTTGTGTCAATAAAGGGAAAATAAAGTTAATTCAACCTCAATGGAAAATTATTCTAAACGAAAGAGCTAGTTCTGTAACAAAAATTTAAAATGTGCCTAGTGTCCTGCTAGGAAACAAAGGGCATGTGTTTGTGAAGAACTTTGAGCACAGCCAAGGCACACAGCAACTTGTTTGTGCTGAATTTGTGTGGCTTCACCAAGCAGCAGACAAGCTATTATAACTTTATTGTTTCTGAATATAAGCCTATTACACTCTGCAAATGAAGATACTGACATTTTGCAGCATTGGTTGAAAAGATTAACAGTTCTCAAAGAACAGCACCAACTGTGCCAAATTAAATATATTAAAATGTGAAGCCTTAACGTTCAATGTGTCCTCTACTGTAAATGCGAATACAGTGTAGTTCAAATGCCCTCAGTGACCCTGTTGAGATTGCAGTTCCGTGTCAGTTTTAGAAAAGCAATTTACATCTTTGCTAGTTGGTAATAAACCATGGCAGGATGTGTTTCTCTAAACTATTAATAAGTATGTCTGATGTTGATGAAAAGTGAAAGAGGACATGTTTAGAATCTTGATTATTTTTAGTTACTTGTACCCTGGGATACCTTGGCATGCTTAGGAAACCATATTGAAAACAGTTGATATATTTTTAAGTTTTTTAAATATAAAAATATATTTCTAATTCTTCTTGAGTCTTCATACTATTCTTCAACTCCTCTTCACCTAGAATTTCCTTTTATTTAATCTCATGTTTCTTTTTACTTAAAATAACTTGTCTTCCACATCAGTAAAAATTCCATGGGACCCTAAATTATTTTACCTTTTCCAACTTCACTTAACTTAAAAAATGGTTTTCTTATATGTAGTTTTAGATTCCTTGAAATCATAATTTATTTCACTTTTTCCAAAGTCATATTCCTCATATAAGAGAAACGTTGAAATTGATACAAAAGCTTCAGGATTAAAGGGTCCTGAAGATTAAAACAATGCAATATTTTAAGGATTATATTTCAGCTTCATTTTGTTGACTGTAAAGGATGCATGTTAGGCTACTACACTATTATTATAGGACAGGCACATAATTGGTAGAATATGAGAATATGAAACATGTTAAAATAATAAAGCATATGACAATAGTAATCTGAGATTCACATTTGCATTGTACACACTTCTGATATTTAAGAAACAATACTTGGGAGTAGGCACATCCTTACAGGATATATATATTGACTTGTTCAGCTCCCGTCCTGTCTCTGATGTCCCTGGTGACAATCGGCCATCCTAACCAAATTTACTGTTTTCTCTCTAAAGACAAAAGTTGGCAGCATATTTTACCATCTACACAAGAAACACATAGTATTCCAAAAGGCTCCCCCACTTACCTTAGTGAAAACATAAACCACATAAAAGCAGGCTTCCAGATTCATAGGTAAGAGAAGCATGTACCCCCACCCAATGCTAGGTCAGTCTCTATATATGTGGCTAAGTATGTATTCTTCCTATATTCTAGAAAGCCTTCATTTATAAATATAAGCATGCATTTCTCTCTGAGCTTAGACATGCATACTTATTAGACATAGTGTTTTTATTTAACATGAGTCCATATGTTTATATCATAATAGAGTTGATGTTAGCAGCCCATCATGTTAACTTGCTTAAAATGGGCTATTCATAAAAGTGAAGAAGCCAATTGGCTGACTTGGGAAAACACATAGACCCTCAGGTTTTGTAAGCACTAATTATAAGATGAAATACAAGAAGATGAAAAAGCAGCAATAAAAAGTGTGGAAGGAACTTTGCTGTCATTTTCTTGGACTGGAGACAGGAAACATAATAAAATAAGTTTAAATTTCTCTGAAAGACCAGTGATTGTTGGCCCAAACCATAGTTTTTTTTCCCCCTATTTGTAAGTTAAAAATTTCCCTGAAAAAAACCTGTAAGTATTATACCACTAATACACCAGCATTTGTTTTCTCTTCATTTATAGGGCAGGATGAGTGAGAATGCAAAAATTTAAGAAAACTGGCATTCAGCTTCTGGAATAGAAGAACTTCAATGGCAGCTCTTTGGGGTTTAAAATCTAACTCTGCTTGAAATTCTTAATGTGTGCAAGTATACATCTTAATAAATTCTTTGAGGGTTTTGAGTGGCTTTTTTACAGAATGTATTTTTATTTTTAAAATACAATTATCAGACTAAATGTAACCAATGCACTAAGTAAGCAATATAAAAGATTGAGGTTAGAAAAGATTGAGAGGCATTAAGGCAATAAAAAATAAAGATAAAGATTTGCTTTCAAATCGGGTGATGAGTGAAACATGCATCAATGTGATATTTTTTTGTGGTTTCTATTCATTTATTCATACTCTGAAATACTGAGTGGTGACTGTGCATTGTGATTCTTACAAGTGCTTCAGAAAATGCAACAAACACAGTAGAGGATGTCTATTGCAACAAAATTTCAGTCTATCAGAAGATGCAAATAGCTCAAAAAGCTTTCCTTTCCCACACAATTCACTAAACTTTAAATTCTCTTCTCAGTGATCGTGGGTTCTTTTCTGTTCTTTTGTTTATCTTGTACTAAGGATTGAAGCAAAGGTCTTTGGACTGGATTTTATCCCCAATGCTATTTATTTAATTTATTTTCAAACAGAGTCTTTTGAAGTCCCGATGTGCCTAGGCTGGGCTTGAACTTGTGATCCTTATCCTTCAGCTTCCTGCAGTGCTGGAATTACTGATATGTACCAACACACCCAGCAGTTATTTCTGTTTTGAAACTACTGTTAAAATGTAGTTGGTGTTATCATGGATCATTAAAAAAACGAATCAAACCAAAATGAGAGCTCACCCTACTCAGAGTAGAGGGCTATTGTTTAAAAGTAAAAAAATAACAATACTAGTAAGAAGATGAGGAGAGCAGTACTCTAATACATTGGTGTAGAAATGTAACTTAGATAAATACAGTGGACAGTAGTTTAAAAGTACATAAATAAACTAGAAATAAACTGCATGTTAGCCAGCAAAATCACCACTGAATATATATCCAAAAATATAAATGAATTCAGCGTGTCAGAGTCATTTGAACATACATGTTCATTGTAACACTATTCACAATAGCTTTACCTGCAGAATCAACCTGAATATCCATCCAAGGAAGAACAGACAAAAAAATGTGCTGTGTGGAATGTGTTTCACCTGTGAAAAGTACTGAAATTATTTCATTTATAGAAACTTGGATGAAATTGGAGCACTATGTTGGGTGAAATAAGATACGTACAGAAAGACCACCCATGATCTCACTTTTATGTGAAAGATAAAGAAATTGATAACATAATGAGAGAAAACACATTCCCAGAGGCTGGAAAGGGTTTCCAGACGTGTTAGAGAGACAATATTTGACAGACACAAGGGAAGGGTAGTAATGGGAACAATAACTTCTAATGCTGTACAAGACAGCAGGGTAACTAGGGTTGTAAACAATTAACAGACTATCTCAAAATCACTGAAAAAGGATTTTGAAAAACAACTTTCAAAGTATTAAGAAGCACATATCACCCATAATCTGTCATCTTGTATTAATTTTCTCATTTTTATATCTAGGTCTTTGAAATTAATCAACTATATTTCTCCGTTAAGGAGAAAATGTGAACATGTATCTTACAATCACTTAACAAGTCCACTGCCTCAATCCTGTATAGAGAAGGGAAGAAAAAAGTGTTGGTAATGTTCAAAGACTTACAATTATCAGATTCTCTTTTATTACATTTTTTGTGCTTTTTAAATATTTCACAACCCAGATTAAATAAAATTTGATAGAATTCCTTTGTGATATATTCTCCATGAAAACCATTAAAGTATCATTCTAAAATGAAAGGGTTCACTGAAGCTGATATTCAGATCTGTGGTGGGGGGCTGAGCACAGTGTCCACATTATAGCCGTCTCAAAGGAAACCAAAGCGCATCATGCAGACAGGAATCTCTGGTTCTGCAATGAAGAGGGAGATAAATCTTCTGCATAAGAAAGTATCTCTAAATTAAGTCCTGACTTAGGAAAATTAAGATAAAGTAAGTTTTTAAAAAAATCTAATAAAGCAGTAATTCAACACTATAGGAAAAAATAATTCCCTCTCAGATAAAACCTGATTTATCATCATAGCAAACGGAATCTTTGTGAAGAAACCAATAAAGACATATTTTAGAAATAAGGAAAATGATTTCATAAAGATGCTCTGATGCAGGAAGGAAAGATTAATAAACACTGGTGAGCAGTCAGGTAAGTCTAAAACATATACTCATAATAATAGTCCTGGGTGCATGCTCCAAGGAATTAAGAAAAAGCAAAGACTCACAAAGAAATGAAATAGCCTATGTAGAAATCTTGACTAAGAGCACTCATGTGAAATTGACAAAATTAAAATAAATACAATAAAAAATTGATATTAGTAATGTATAAATGCAGTTCAAAAAGAATTAAAATTCTCATTGAAAAATTTACATGAATATAGCTGTCACTCCAGTGAAACTAAAATGTCTTAGTCATCTTCTCTCTCTTTAACATTCCCAATGATAAATTAAGAAAAATATGATTTTTACTGTCTTTGCTTTAGGAGTTTCTGAAACTTGGCCCTGCTCATATTATTTTTACAGAAGCTGAGTTGGATTTTTTTATAGTGCCCTTTTCTAACTTTATGAATTGTTTTTCTCTGTAAAGAAGATCACAGGTCCTACAAACACAATGTCTCGTTCCAGCTAGTGCAGCTCCTGCAGGGAAATATCAGCTTTATCTTCCAGATCAGCAGGATAAATATGAATAGAACAAGCTGTGTATTGTCTGAGCAGTACTGTCAGAGAGCTTTGCAATGCCAAATGTTGTTTCAAATACCTCATTGGGTCTCTTTCTTTTAACAACAGTTACTAAATGATCCACACCAAATTTTAAAATTTATTTTTAGAAATACTTAACAATGCAAAGCACTATAAATACATACATGAATATGAGTAAATTATTAGTTGAAGGTAATAACAATCCTTCTTTCATTTCATGTGTAGAATGATGTCCAAAATATAAGACTCTAGGGGCCGGGGAGATGGCTCAATTGAGTAAGCGCTTCCCTGGCAAGTGCAAGGACCTGCGTTCAAGCCCTGGCTCCACACACACACACACACACACACACACAC
>NW_004524733.1:4419281-4437656 GCF_000260255.1 Octodon degus
TTGTGTACTTCTTTGTTTTATTTGAAGCATCCAGTCATCATTTTTTGGAAAAACAACATAATGTGGAAATAAGTCTAAAGTACTCTCAGAGTAACTTGGTCTTTATTTACATTTTAGTATCTTGAAGGTTACATGAGATAATGGCACTGGTATGATTTCATTCTTTCATCTTTCCAATTATTAAGATACTAATATTTGTTCATGAATGAATTTGAATTTTTAACTCAAAAAATGCAGTGAGGCAGTACATGAAAATAATATTTAGTTAGGCAAATTTTGTGCTTGGTAGTATATATTTCCAAAGTATCTGGCCATAGGATTGTTGTGGTTTGTGTTTAGCTGTCCGCCCCCCCCCCACCAAAGTCTCATGCAGTTATGAGGCAGACTTCTAGATTTTGTGACCAAATCTGATCCAGTGCTGGGATCATGGGTGTGAGTTCTACATCTGGCCTGGGGCAGAGTCTGAATGCAACATAAGGGAGACAGACTTGCTCTTTGTAGTAGTAGCCATTGTTGCTGCTACTACTGCCTTAGCTGTCTTGCTCTTTGTCACTACCATGAACTGCTGCTCTGTGCCATGTGCCACTCTGTCTTGGAGCCAGCTGAGTCTGGGATGAAACCTTCACTGTGAGCTAAATAAACCTTTCTGTCCTTCATTTGGGGTGTTGGGTATTTTGTCCCAACAACAAGAGAAGAGTAACTGAGACAATGATTAATTTCAAAAGAAAAAAATATTTTAAAAGTCTCCTTTGGAAAATGTTTTTTTTAAGGTCAATCATCTCTCTACAATTGTGAACACGCACAGCAATGTTATATAAAGACATTAATGCTTGAGGGACTTGATTTGTGTGCCAAGTAGTTTGGAAAGCAAGGAGGTCTCCTATCTCCATTCCTGCTCAGAAAGCCTAGAAGATAAGAGAGATGCACTGCTGAGATTGTGTATTGGTTGAGCTTCTCTAGAGAATGACAGTCAGTGAAGAAGAGAGAGTAAGATAGAGAGAAAGGAGAGAGGGAGAGAAAGACATAAAGAGACACACAGTGAGAGAGAGACAGAGAGACACAGAGAGACAGACAGACAGAGACAGACAGACAGACAGACAGACAGACAGACAGACAGACAGACTGACTGACTGACTGACAGAGAGACTGAGAGACTGAGAGACTGAGATTGATTTTAAGCAAGTGGATTTATTTGTTAAGCTATCTGGCTTACTGATCAGGCAGAGATAGTCTACAATGTGCAATATCTGTCTGCAGAAAGAAAAGCAAGAGGATGCAAGAAGCCGGATGTCTCCTAACAACACAGACAGAGGAAACAGTGTTGGTCCACAATGAAGGGCTGGAAGCTCCCTGGAGAATCACTGACAAGAATTCTCACTGAAAAGCTTCAAGAAGCTATAGTCTGAGGTTTCAGGCAATAGCAATTGGAAAGACACGCCGAATCCAACATGAGCAAGCATGCTGATTGCCCCCTTCCTCCCTGCTTTCGTGTTTTGCTTCATCTGGGCTTTGAGCTTATTGGATTGTGCCACTCACGATCATGGCACATCTCCCCACTCACTTTGCTGGCTTTACATGGTAACCATCTCCATAAACAGCCTCAAGAGAGCACCCTGAAGTGAGCTCTACTCTTTTCCTAAGTATCTTTAGTCCAGTGAAGCTGACAATCACAATAGAGCATCACAGATTCTTTGGCAGTGAGTACAGTATAGTCACCACAGCTAGAATCTGTCAAGGTGAGGGTTCTCACGTATTTTGTCATATGGGAGAGAAAAAAATCAGCCTTCAGTTAATGTGAATCCTGCTTAAAAGAACTCTCTGGATTTATAAGACTCAAGCATAGATTTTTTTTTTTTTTACAACATAGGGAACTCCTAAAAATTCAGGTATTTATGGGATACGATAGTAAATGTAATGTTACCCATATTCCAAAAAAGTCCAAGTGCTGCTACTAAAACACTTCTATGAAGCTTAAAATACACTGGAAACTATTTAAAAAGTCAGTAGAATAATCTGCGA
Organism: Octodon degus; assembly: GCF_000260255.1. Classification (NCBI taxonomy): domain Eukaryota; kingdom Metazoa; phylum Chordata; class Mammalia; order Rodentia; family Octodontidae; genus Octodon; species Octodon degus. The sequence goes on from NW_004524733.1 coordinate 4,421,301, forward strand.
GACCTAAAGAACAAAAGATTATTTTAGCTCAGTACTAGGTAAAAACCTGTGTGATACTGTATTCCATTACTTTCTTTATTCCACCTTGGCGGTTTTAGAATAAATCAGCTGCAGAAGAGGAGTTCCTCACACTATTCCCTGGCTACAGCCAGCCGTGGTCACAATGTGTATACAAATAAGAATCACACTTACAAATATTATAAATCTTAGGCATTACAATTGCTGATGTCAGAGTAATAGTAATTTAAGTTATCACTGGACCTCCCAAGATTGAACAGAAATGACAGGGTCTATCCTGCTTTTGTTTTAGTGACAAAAACATGTTTCTCCTCATTTTTAATGCTGAAGGAAAGCAGAAGGAGTAAGCAAGCAAGCTCAAGGAATCTTGCAAGTGTGGTCAATATCTAGGTGCATGAAGAGATTATTTCTTGTATGCAATGTAGGCTAGAATGTTTCAAACACCAAATCAACTTATTTATCCTATAAAGACAGAATGTAATGAGAAAAAAAAAAAAAAACTATAGCTTTTTAAAAAAAATCTGTCCTCAGCCTCACCATCTGGCAGTTATCCTGTGACAATTACTGTAGAAAAAGAAAGTGGCTCTTATCCCAGCAGTGCTTGAAGCGCACAATAGATATTTAGAAGAAAAAGAATCCCCAATCATATCCGACACAGATGTCAGTGATGCAAAATGGCTGCCCAAATCTTGACTTCATTTTCCTCAAAGTTTCACAAGGCAGACAACAGATTTTGATCACTCTTCACTTTTTAGTGCAATGTTCAGTCTAAAGTTGGATCTCTGTGTGTGGACAATACCAGCACTGGGGGCCGGATGATGCTGTGCTGAGGGGCTACCCCATGTAGTGTAGGGTATTTCATAGCACTCCTGGCCTCTCCCCTCAGGATTCCAACACCACTCAACTGATAGCTAAAAATATACTCAGACACTGCTGAATATTTTCCCAGCAGTAAATTGTCCCTTTTCACACATTGAACATGAAAACCACTGGCCTAAATAAATCTGATTACATTTTAACATCTTTCTTTGGAACAAATTAAAATATTACTGATTTTCACTGAACATTTATAAAATTCTTGATAATTTCAGACAAAAAGTTTTCTCATGATAAATCACATTTTATTAGACCTGATATCTTAAAAGGTATTGAAAATTAAATTTATTTCCCTAAAAATACTAGAACTGTTCGAAGAGAGTAAGACTCCATGCTAGTATGGAAATGCATCTGATATGTCCAGTTCCTTGATTTCCAAGATGGTGTTGTATTTGTCTATGCTCAAACACATCAAAGTGTGCATATTAAATGTATGCAGTTTTTTAGATATTGAATTTACTTCAGTAAGGCTATTATTAAAGTTTTTTAAAAAGTGAGAAAAAATTGGAAATCACAAAAATTATCATAAACTCATTAATCACTGAAAATATAAGTATATCCTAATTCTGTGCCTAATCTTGCACAAAGTATGGGAAAATATTAGTAACCCCATCACAAGTATACTGCAGCTAAGACCTCTGTCTCCCCTAATGTACATGAACATCATTATAAAGAGCACAGCCATTACTGCTACAATGCATTTTATATCATATATAAGAAGCCATAATAAAATAATTTCTTATACTATCTGTTATTTAGTCCCCTATAATATTGTTATTCAATATCCTCATAAAAGAAGGGTTTGAATATATTTTGATTCAATGAGATAAATATAGTTCTATTTTTTATGATTTTTGAATATTCATATCATATTATGTACTTGGTGATGTTTTCCACAAATTAAACACTTAACTCTAAGAATAACTTTTAGTGCATAGATTCTCTTAAATTTAGACACGCATATGAAATCTGTCATATCCCTGCCCACCTAGAAACCTGTTTTGAGGATAGGCTTGCTTCAGTTACCATAGCAATGAGTACCAGATACATTAGAAGGAAAGTAGCTAAGAAGGGCAATAATCCTGTCTAGATCTTGTAAAAATCATTATGGCATTGATATACTTTAGCAAAGATGAATAACCTCTATTATACCCTCATATATGTTTTTTGATGGAAGTGAAAAAGCTCAAATATTTAATGAGAAGTATTTTAAAGGATCCTGTTTTATTAAACATATAGATTATGTTAAACTAAGAAGGAACATTCAATATAATTTTATTTACTTTTTGTGTGTATGGCTGGCTCAGCCCGCCCTGGGGGCAGGGCTGACACAGCTTGTGGTGCCAGGGATCGAAACTCAGTCCCTGTGCTTGCCTAACCTTGCCTAAGCAGGTGCTTTAGACCTCTGAGCTATCATGCTGGCCCAATTGTATTTACTTTAAATGTATGTATTCTTCTGCACTCTATTTCCTCGAGTGAGCCCAAGTACATTGTCGTACCCTGCATGGAAAGTCATGGCACAGCAATGCATGCATGACATAGTTCTCTGTTCTAATTTTTATCACAAGTACGAGTTTTACTCTGTCTGTACATATGCATTTGTGTATTGTACATTTCTCTGTATAAAATAAGAACACACTGACTTGCACTTCAAGCCTCTCTATGAACTTGTGTTATAATGGCCTTTACAATTTTGATGTACCACAGAATGTGAATGGTTAAATTAATGCTAAATGTGATAATATGTGACAAGTTACACAAAATTATAGGATTTTGGACTTTCATTACCTACTTCTATGGATTAGGAAAAAAAACTCTTTCTGTTAAACTGATTTGAAAAAGTTCTATTGTTAGTCACTTTAGGCCAGGCCTAAAAATATCTCCGAATCATTTGCCTCCTTGTGTGAGCATGAAACTCGGATTGCAGAGATAAAATACTATTGCTTCAACAAAAATATTGAAAAATGCACACTGCAATATATACTTAAATATAAGCATGAATTTGGAGGACATTAGTATTCCAGCATTATTCCTATGTAATAATGTCCCTTAGTACATGTATAGTGTTCCTGAAAAAAAAAAAAATGCTTCCACAGTCCCTGTTAACCTCACCTAAATTTCTCACATCAAAGGCAAATGAAAAAACCAATAAACAAATTGTAACTAAATCGAAACTAAATATTATGATTTGGGGTGTGGTAGCATACTTAAATGCTCAGTAGACACTGTGTAAATTACTAGAGAAATCCCTTTAAGGACTAGGGATAACAAAGAGGTGAAGAGTAAAATAAAAGAGACAAAGTTTTATATGGAATGTTGTTATGACAGCCCTACAAAGGGCCAATGCAATAAGCTAGACTCACTCTCATTAAGCACACACAAAATTGTGTCACCAGACAAAGGCATTATTATAGTCAGAAGTTGAGGTTTAAATTAGAAAATCAACATTCACCTCTGTGACAAAGGCTTAAAGCTTATTTAATAAATTTCCAATGAAATATTTATAGATGGATACAAATTCTAATTAACCAAGGGACATTTCACAAAGGAAAACTAATGACAAGACTTCTATCCCACATACCCACATATTTTTCTCTCAATGATAAAAAATAATTATATATAGCTCCCATTATATTTGAAAGAAAATACAATGGATGTTTAGTAAGACTCTGAATGACATAATCTAATGAGGAAAATGAACCATGGATTTTTTCCTTTTATTAAAATAATTTGTTGTATTATTTTAGGCTTATTGATATCAGAACAAAACCATTTAATTTCTGCCTCAGAAAAGTAGAGTTTGGAACAAAATAGTTTTAGTAATTAGAAGTAGAATTGGAAAAGCATTGTGCAACTACTCACCATTCTATCATGTTAGTTATAATCAGCATGCACTGAACTAAATCAGCCCTAATTTGCAATTGCAGAGTTTATTAATATGGAATAAACCAGCCTATATGGAAACTAATGCTGTCTTTGTATTAGTACATATCTGTGATGCAAAGTGAATACGTTCATTGAGGGTGGTGGGTACACCAACGTGATCAATCATATTTCTTTGTCTCCTTCCCCTCTGGCTTTCACTCCCCTCATTGTTTAACTATGGATAAAAGGTCTTTGCTTCAAACAAGAGTCATTCTTACATTAGTAAGGCTCAGATGGAAATTTCACAATGAAGTTCTACAAAAGCAAATGTAGTCTCCTTCATCAGGAAGACTGTAGCTCTTTTTCTGGCATATTGCTTTCCTCTGGACTTAACAAGGATGGTTTCTGGCTTTTTGACGCCTCAGGTGGCACCACTGCTGGGAGTGACTGCTGGGTGGGGTAAACATAATTACGTGCTGGCTTTTTCCAGTTTTCCGCCCTCCATCAATGAGAACCATGTGTGCATCATTTTCCCAGAACTCTCTGACTTTCTCAGTTTGTATATTTCTCATTCTTTTTGTTAGAAAATTTTTTTAAAAATACTTAAAGAAGATTTATAGTGTGTGAAGTAGTATTTAAAGGTTATCAAGGAAGATCTCTCAAAGGAGGTAATTTTCCTGACACATTGAGGCCAAAGGCAGAACAGAGCCATGGGAATATTTGAATTTTTTATTTATTTATTTATTTACTGTGTGTGTGTGTGTGTGTGTGTGTGTGTGTGTGGCCAGCTCAGCCCACCAGGGGGTGGAGCTGGCTGGCATGTGGTGCTGGGGGATTGAACCTTGGTCCCTGTGCTTTGCTTTCCTTAGCTTAGCTTGTTCTAAGTAGGTGCTTTAGACCACTGAGCCATCTCACCAGCCCCGGGGAATATTTGGAAGGGGAAAAATACCTACTTGAGAGAACAAATGAAAGGAAGCATAAAGCTTGAACTTTTTTGTTATTTTTGGGTAAGGACAAGGAGCCCAGTGTAAGTGCAGTAGAAAGAACAAGTAGAAGAGTGATAGAAGAAAAATATCACAGTGGTAATTGCTGCTGAGAAAGGAAACTTTTAGTACTAAAGATTAGAGAATGATATAAACTATTGTGAAGAATGTAAATTATACTTCTAGGTCAAATGTGTGTGCATGAATCAGCTTTCCCATTGCTGCAACCAAATACTTGTCACCCACAAATTAAAGGAGTGGTTTAGGTCTTCTGACTCCTTAGTCAATCATCAGGAAAGAAGAAAGTGGCAGAGTAAAGTTTTCTAGTTCGTGACAGCCCGGAAACAGCATGGGGGAACAGTACCAGAGAGGAAGGGGCTGGGCCAGACAACCTAGACCTCCCTAGAAATGAGCTGTGGGAATTTGCTAGGTGTTTCTTAATTCCATGAAACTCACAATCATGATTAAGAGTCACTGGAAGTTTTCAAAGAGAAAAATGGTATCCTATGCTTTCTTTAAAGGAGTCTCTGGACAAAATAGCATAGTCCAGGAAACATATGTTCATCAGAGGTCAGTAAAAGAGTTGTAATGGACCAGACAGGAAACAATGGTGGCTTTGGCTTCTGATACACAGGGTTAAGATGTGGTGGGTACTTGGATATATTCTGAAGACAAACAAAACAGTTAGTTGACAACTTTATGATCGTGGAAAATATCTAATACATTTGAGGATTATATCAAAACTTGTATTTCTTTTTGTCTTTTAGTCAGGGGGTTTGCATGGTCATTGTAATCAAAGAGCTTTATGCCTATGGAATTACAAAAAACAGGAAAGAAGGTCAGAATTTCTTGTTTCAAGTATTCAACTTCGTTCAAACTCCCTCATATATAGTCCAGTGACATGTACAATGAATGTGTACATAGATAGAGCTTTGACACAGCAGAAAAATGACTTACTATGTTTAGGAAACAGGCAGAGAGTCCTTGCATTGGAGAATATTTCACACAAAAATATATAAGCAATGTTTTAAAGCACAAATTGAAGTAGTTCAGGGAAAGACTGAACCAAAAAATCAGCTTCTATCCAAAAATCACAAAAAAGCAACTTTAAATTTTCTTTCTTTATTTTTTGTAGTTTGGGGAATTGAACTCAGGACCCTGCATTTGCTAGGCAAGCACTTATTCTACTGAGCTATCTCCCTAACCCTAACTTTAAATTTTAAATGGAACCAGTTTCTTTTGAAATCTGGAACAACAATGAGAAGATAAGGTGTAGGTAGAAATGTATTTGCTCTTAGGGCAACTTTAAATCTCGTGGCCTCATTATCTTTGCAAAACAGAAGAAAAGGTTAACAGGTGAGAAAATATATCATGCCAACTATTTGGGCAAGAGTTTTGAGGAGAGTAGAGAGTTTTTAAAATCATTACAGGGAAGAATATACAAGTGACCAACAAAAGGAAATACACAGCTGGATTTCTGAACACCCATCATAATATGTAACACCCAGTATAAAATAAATGTTAATAGTCATTTGTGTTGGTTATATTGTTTTTGTTTTTATTTCATTCAGTAACCTGGAAAGCATTAAGTATCAATTCACGTTTGAGGATCATGCATTTTGGGGATGAAATAGTCTACATAAAAACAAATATTGATTTGTTTGTTTGTTTAAGGGCTTTATGAACTGGGTGTGGTGGCATATACCTGAAATCCCAGCACTCAAGAGGCTGAGGAAGGTCATGAGTTGGAGGTCAGCCTCCTCTACATAGTAGTTCAAAAGCCAGTCTGAAATCTCTAGCAAGACGTCATCGCAAAACAAAACAAAAGGGTTGTGTGAATTTAAGTTATTTAACTTTGCATCCCACAAATTTCCTATTGACACACTTAAATAAATCTTAACTCATTATGCTGTGAGTACTAAATTTGATAAAACCAACTGAATTATTATCTGATAAGTAGTGGTTTAAAACTGGTAAGCACTTCACTTTGTTGTTGCTATTTTGCTATTGAGACTATATCTTTAAATGGCAAAAGATAGTATCAGAGTTCAAAACACTAAATTATGCATAAATAATTTTGGAATGTTCATGCATACAAGCATTGAAATATAAAGTGTTGAAATAAACCATTGAAATATAAAGCAGGAAGTCTCTTTGGTGAATACAGAAAACTGATAAAAGATGTTTAACTTATATTTGTACCTCTCCAAGCTCTTCAGACCTTTCTGCATCATTTTCCTGCTGGCTAAATAATGCATTTCCTAGAGGTCTTGGCTTTTGCACAAGCTAGCAAACAATAAATGATTATCTTTCAAATCATTTCTTGCCTTTAATTTCTTAGATGGTAATTAAAACAGCATTATTTTTGCCTCCTATATGATTCTCTCAGTCTCCCTAAGGGAATAATTGAAACCAACATTTGATCCTCTACCGTGACCTCTACATTTTAATGTTTTCAGAGTGCATAGCCCCTTCTTTCCATGCATGTGTGCCTTAAAAAAGAGAGAATCACCCTACTACTTTTAAACATTACTTATGAGCTGACATTATTGTTTTTTTTAATTTTTATTTTGTATTTTAGGGAAGGGTCTACAGGGTGTTCAGGGTCTCACTACTAGATTGAACTTGTAGTGATCCTACTGTTTACAGCCTCCCAAGGCCTGGTTTACAGGTACATACCACCATACCCAGTTTCAAATGCTGTCTCAGAGCTTCTCGGGGGTGGGACTGGCACAGCAGGCCTGGGATTGAACCCCAAGCCCCTGTGCCTGCTTGTAGGTGCTTGAATCAGCTGAGCTATTTGGCTGGCCCTTGACAGTCTCTAAATGCATGTACCCAGAGGACCTGCTCAAAACTCAGTAACCGAAGGGTACTCACTGTCTCCCAGAAATCCTATTAGGTTAAATGTAAATGAAGGAAAAATGACTGAGCTCTTATGGGAAACCTGCATCTTCCATTTTATTAAAGTTTATGTGTCCCAGCCTGTTTTATGTAAATTGCACAATATCTATAGTATGAAATGAAAGACAGTAAAATTATATCCTTTCTATGAACTAGGGAGAGTCTACCAACACCTTTAATATCCAAACAAAGTAAGTGAACCCAGAAGGGAACTCCACACAAGAAGCATTAAATGCTCTTGGTGTGACATGGGCTGGGTCCTGTCTGCCTCTTGCTGTATCCATGACGTTGGGTCCAGGTTGATCTCAGAAGCCTGAACACAAACAAGCTGTTTGTCCCCTTATAGGAATTCTGCTCTCTTTATTAGTTGCATTGTTCTCATGATTCAAGTGTCATGCTAAATATCATCTCTCAGCGAACATATCCTGTTAATACTGACCTCCATCATATTCCATCTCTCCCACCTTGTCTCCCAGGTAGCACTTACTGCAATCGTATCATATTATCAATCAGGGTTATTGTCAATTCACACACACACACACACACACACACACACACACACACACACTCCACAGCCACAAAGGAGCAATGGACCACATAGCAAAGGTGCTCTTGTCCGTTCACGGCCTACTAACACATACCCAGTGCACAAACCGTAACAGTTAAAATGAATGAGTATACGAAATAACAGCTCTATCTTTAACCATGTAAATGCACATTTTTATGTACAAGTTCTCTTTGATTAGACAATAGCAGAAATGACTCTGAAAAACCTTTTGTGAATGCTCTTAAATGATATTTGTGCTCATATTTTACTTTACTGTTGATACAAGTTTTCATCTTATGATCTAAATAAAATACCCAAATATGAGACATGGGAGAAAGTAAGGAAGTGTTTAAACTGAGCATAGTATTTGATTACAATAACATGTTTAAATCTTGTCCCAGTGATAAAGCTTTTAAATTCAATTGGCAATCTAAAAGGAAAAGTATATGAAATATTATACATTTACAGTTTAGAATTGAACTTATTTTTTTAATCTTCAAGAAAAGCCATAATATGGTTAGGTATGTTCAAGGAAAGCATTTCTGAAAATCTCCAGTGAAAACAGTTAGTTTCTCCCTAAATAGCAGAACATGCACCAAAATTTTGTTTTAACCCACTTAGACACGGAAATTTATTTTTTTAAAACAGATTGCCTTGCAATGTTTACAAGTTATTTTTTTTAAATAATGTAATATTTTAAAACAGGCAATGATACTTCCCTGAAAATATTTACATAAGCTATCCAGAAATATGTAATTCTGTTTTTGTTGTGGATGTGTTTTTGTCATTGAGGAGATTTTTAATACATATTGAAAGTTTCTCAATACATTAGTTTTTTAATGAAATGTAATAGATTTGAAATACAGTTTTGTGTTATTTTCCCTAGTTTTTTAGTACATTAACTTAATGCAAGTGAATTTTTCTTAAGTCAAAATAATTGTTCAAAAATAGCATCATACTTTGCCACAGTGGGCCACTGTGGAGTTCTCAGTCTTTACTCACTGAACAACTAAAATTACAAGTGAAAAAAATTCCATAATGTAATCTCACATTTCTTTTTCAACAAAGAAGTTCTGATGGATTGCAATCACTTACATAGACAGACAAAAGAAGAATATAAAAAGAATTCCAATGTGTCATTGTAGACTTAACTACAAAGTTATGATAAGTGAACTAAAATAAGAAACCCCACACTCCATCTAGACTGCATACAGAAGCTGTGAATTCAGATTCCACACTTCATCTTTCATTTTGATGCATGTTCTTTTGATTCCCACAATGAAATATATTTATAATTTTAAAAGGAACTGCCTCAGAGGTAAGTGGTATCCAAATATTGTTCTGTAGAAATAAAAAATACACAATGTCAGTGGCATTTCGCTATGGATTGATGATCCATTGTGCAACAATACTGAGACATCATTTCTATACAACTTGTAACATTATGGTTCAGGGACTATTTAACCTTTAGCACAAATCATTTTTATCTTCCCCTTGGAATTTCAAGCATTTTATTCTGTTATATTGTATTTCTTTTTGTTTTCACATTTTCACTACAGTATGCCCCCTGAAAATTCTATCTCCAGTAACCTGTAAAAATGGAAAGAATTAGGGGCATAATTACAAGACAAAATGAGTTGGGAAAATGTGGAGGTTCAAATCTGGGAGAAGATGTATTTTAATGTAAAAGAACATTCAAATCCATGCAGCAAAATAATCATAAGAATGAAATAAATTGATTTTATATATTCTTCGTGAGTTTTGCCCTTGAATCCTAGCAGTGAAGATAAAGAAAAAAAGAAAAAGAAAAAAGAAAAAAAGAAAGAAAGAAAGAAAGAAAGAAAGAGAAAGAGAGAAAAAGAAAGAAGAAAGAAAGAAAGAAAGAAAGAAAGAAAGAGAAAGAAAGAAAGAAAGAAAGAAAGAAAGAAAGAAAGAAAGAAAGAAAGAAAAAGAAAGAAAGGAAGAAAGGAAGAAAGAAAGAAAGAAAAGGAAAAATAAACCTTGGCAGCTATGAGCTTTATCTTGGCTATTTTCTCTATTCAATATTGTTGAATTGTTCTGTTTGAATTACTTTAAGCATATTGCTTGATAGTATGTAAAGCGAGAATATAACTGTTCCTAAAATAAGAGAAAAAAGAGAGTCAGGGAAATAATTTCATCTTTTAAGTCCTCTGACACAATAACAAATGTTGAGTCTTGTGTGGTTATGCTACAGAGAGATACATATATTCCTTAAGTATATCTTCAAGTAGACTTGGACATGGATCATACGTAACATGCTTTTTTTGTCCACTCTGACAGAATAAAGGTGAAGCTGGTACACTTTGCCAAAGCAAATGTGAAGAACCAAGTGTTAAGAGTGCTGCAGGAAAACGATCTCTCTCTTTCCTGGTGAACATTTGTGTCAGTTCCCTTCAACATGATGAGACTGTACATTTCTATTTCTGTTCAACAGTATTTGAATAGAATTTGCTACTGAGCAGATTCCTCTGGGTATAGACAATGGTCATTTTTTCTAAGAATAAAGAATAAGATATGACATCAAGAATCTAGGGCTGGAGAGATGGCTCAGTGGTCTAAAGCACCTACTTAGAACAAGCTTAGCAAAAGCATCAGGGACCGCGGTTCAATCCCCCAGCATCACATGCCAGCCAGCCCTGCCCCCTGGTGGGCTGAGCTGGCCACACACTCTCTCTCTCTCTCTCTCTCTCTCTCTCTCTCTCTCTCTCTCTCTCTCAAATAAATAAATAAATAAAAAATTTAAAAAAAAAAGAATCTAAATAACAGAATAGGTCATTCAAAATAAAAGTACATAATGATGAATTCATCATGTGATTATATTTCCATCATTTTAAAGTAAGCTAGTTCTTTCTGAGGTATAGTTTAATTTAATATAAATTAAGATTTAAAATCATTAGCTTTGCCTTTTCATAAAACAACTTTGAGATGGGGTAGGTTTTCAAAGTCAGCTAATTAATTATGTTTAGGAGTCAGTTTTATAAAAAGAGACTCAGGATTAACAATTATCTGTTTAAGTCAGGTTGTTCAGAACGTCGTTTGAGGAAATTCTAAATAAACACTTTAATTAAATGAATATCACATTCAAGCTTGTTCTATATATTAAGATGAGTCTAAGTGAATATTAAATCATTTCTACACATGGGAAGTATCATAATCTCAATCCATCATGATATTTCTTTTCATATTTCTATGTATACCACTGCTAAAGCTATTCTGCTCTAGTAAGTGGCAATTTTTTTGAAAGTTGTCATTCCTTACTTTTGGATAATTTCTATGAAGACTTTTCAATGTATATTTCTTTATGACAATTAACTTAGAAGTGTTTATAATATGTCTACATCATTTGATACAAATAAGAGAAGAAAAATGAATATAGCTATAAACACTTGCAAATACATATTGGATACATATATATGCACACACAAATATACATTGTTCACATAGGACAATCTTATAAACATCTACATGTGTAATTTGGTTTGGATGCCATTACTCAGTCTCTGATAGCACCAAAGAGGTATCACTCTAAGCACTTTTATATATCCAAATCAATATATCCTAAATATCTTTTGGTTTCCATTAAGGATGCATCAGAGTTATCAGTCTATAATTGTTTATGAAAGAGAAGTATTGGATTTTTTAGAATTCTACATAGAAGAAAAAGATATAAGTATCTTTAGTAAAGGAAGATATTTTCCTCCACAAAATTTTGTATCATATGTCTTATATTTAGAAAGCCACTATAAAGAAAATTATAAGACTTATGCATTCCAAACTTACTCCATTTAATGTTTAAAATTGAAATGAACCAAGATAAAACATCATTTTCTTCTAACCTGACTCATTTAATCACTTTTGTAAAGCTTAATAGTGTGAGGACATTTCCACAAATGTTGAAGTCTGAAACTATGCTTTCTTTATATTGAATTTCACAAGTGCATAACATTCGATAAGTCATTCATGCAGTTCTTGTTAAGCTCCAAAAGGTAACTTCTGACAAGTTTGTTCTTGAAAAAGTACCATTTCAATGAAATCAAGTAGGTATGTCATATCTTAGTTACAATTACTTTCATTCAAGTGCAATTTATAACACATTTATAGGGAGGATAATAATTAAGGGCCCCTCATTAATTCCATCTTTGGCTCTGATCTACGAATAATTTTTATCTTAGATGACATAAATTCTTTGCATTTTGCACTTCAAAGTATCTGTCCAATATCAAATGATAACATCTAAAACCAGGTCATTCTGCAGTTGATTGTGAAGCCCAGTGATCCTCTTCTAGTTGCTAGTTAGTGAGCCACTTACAGCATGAAGCCCACTTCAAGTTACTATTTACAGTAATTTGTGGTAAATGATGAGTTGAATGAGGGTAACTACTATGTCCCTTCTAGGAATTCCCAAGTAGCATTTAAGAATCATATGATATCTGCAATCACTTAATCATCATGAAACACTGCATTTAGTTACCAGCCTTCTCAATATTCAGTTAAATACATCCATACCAATATAAGTGTGTACTCATGCATGGACACAGAATCCTCTAATGGGTTTATCTCGGTCATACACCTTAATCCACGTGTTATTTGTAACTTCATAATTCTGTTAATCCTGTTTCACAGATATATAAAACATCACCAGCAAATGAAAATAGTACAAATCAGTTACCTCTTTTTACTTAATATAAACTCAGTATGTTCAGCTGTATTTTCAATTATATATTTATTTTTCTATTTGCACGTTGTTTTAATAAGAAAATCTTCAAAATTAACTTTATTTTATTTTTTTTTAATTTATTTTTTTGCGGAACCGGGGATTGAACTCACACCTTTGCACTTGCCAGGGACAAAATTAACATTTTTAAAAGTATTGATATATGACATATTTTTTAATTTGGGGTACAATTTATTTACAGAGCAGCAGAGCCAGTGCATTTTTGCATAAAAACAAACCTCTTGTGAAATTTTACTTCTTTCCTTTCAGTCCATTAAGATTTTCCCCTCAAAGCTGATGTCTAATATTGAGTCTTCTTTTGAAATGGTGCTTCGAATATTTCAATGTAGACTTCCTCGATTTGTAGATCAATTCAGAACTACTAAATAATATGCCTGTTCGTTGTTTCTGAAGCCCCCACCCATCATCCCTTTTTGGTTTAACTTTTATAAGCTCAATTTTCAGGGAAACATGAAAACATTTTACAAACAATAGCATTAGGCAATTTTAATGAGCTTCAGTGTCAAGCAGAGCAGGCAGAGGAAGTCCACAGAATAATCACTCACTCTAAAGCCCGACGGTCAGTTCTACTGTTATTCCCAAGAGAGAAAAAATAGGTTTTGGGTATGAAGCACTTCCAATTTTTCAAAGAAATCTATGTACTAGGGTTGTGTAACTATATCTCATGATTGTTTTTAAATCTCTCTGAGTAAAAAATAGACTATTTAAAATGAGATCTGAAACATAAGACTCATAACTTTGACCTCTTCAACCTATCTGTGTTATTTTATAAAACAGGCAACAGATGCCGAAGTGAAGAACTCTGCCTAAGCACACAAAGCAGTATTATAAACTTAAAAAAAAATGATGCTGCGAGACAGCAGTGGAATTAATTCATCCCACTTAAAGTATGGATAGCATTAATAATCCTTTTATTGTGATTGAATTTTCAATCAACCTGCCAGTGAAGATAAGAAAATCATAGGTGTAAGCTCTACCAAAATAGCAGGCCACCATCTGTCTTGTGTTGTTTTATAATTGACTTGAATATTGATTTTGGCAAAATAATTTCTGCATTTTTTGTTGTGATTGTTGTTAAACAGAATAAAGGCAGAAGTCCTAATTACGCTGCAAGCCAAACATCTTGTAGGAAAGTAAATTTTAGAATATCAATTTACTCCATGACTTCATATTGACATTCGCAACTAATTTAGGACAAAAATTCTGCAGGAGTAAGCTGTCCTAACTGAATGTTTGGGTGGTATTGGTATGTGTTGTGTCCACTGCATAGTATCCCCTCTGGCATTTCAACAACAAGGCCAGAAGAATCCCATTACAAGTGAAATGAATTTTGTAAATATTTGGTGCCAACTGAGAGATTGAAATCTATTGATTTTGCCAAACTTGTAGAATGAGTTTGATGAGTATATGAGAAAACATGAGAAAAACATCTCATTTGTTTCAGAAATATTGTTCCCAAATGATTATATTACTAAGAAAGGTGAATAAAATATTATTTTAATATAAATATGTTGCATATTATGTATTCAAAGATGGTAACAAATAACTGAATGTCCTTTGATTAAATTGTTTAAATGTTTAAGCTAAATATCTAACTTATAGCACTTCAATATTCCTTTTTCTCTGCAAACAAAATAAGATTCAAATGTACAAACTAAATAAGATTAGAAATTATTTAAGTAATTATTTTTAATGATCTCATATTTTTAATCAACACTGTAAATTTCTGCTAATTCCTTTTGAAAGTGAACATCTTATAAGGACAATATAAAATTTCAGTATTATTGTTCCTTCCTAAGTATACTAATTTAACCCTTGCATTATACTTGATTTTATGTAAAAAGATACAGAACATCATTAATATCCAGAGCTCAGTTTATCATAGCTTCTTTAAATTTTTCCAAGAATGAAATTCTGTTTGAATTAATATCCACAATGCACTCAGGTATGTACATGAGAAATATAGTAAAAGTCACACACAAGTCACCTCTGAATAAGGTACACAAAATGCAGGGCAATGGGATTAATTTTCTAATCTTATTATACTTTTGCTTTAGGAAGCATTGCACTGTAAATATATTTTACTGCAGACATTGCCAGACGGGGGGGCTTAACCTACTAACCTAAGATGAAAAGTGCTGTGAGAAAGAGCGTGTGGATTTTTGTAAATTTCTCTCCTGACCAACCCTGCTTACAATTCTTAGTTACAATCACTCTTTAACTGACTTATTCTTTCACCAGGATTGACTGAGTGCTCAAAAATAATAAGTGGTATGCCACTTTATCTACAGTGAACAAAGCAGACTGGGTTCCTACCATTTCTATGGGAAGGTCAGACAATATACATGAGAACTCATGAATATATAAAAATCACACAGCAGTGAAGACTATGTACAGAAGTGGAACAGAGTAAAGGCATTGGGTGGGCTAAAATTAACCTCTGAAAATACTAGCTAAAAATATCCTCCCTTGATATTACAGTATGCGTCCTTCCTAAAAATATAAACATTTTCATTTCTATATATTTCACTTCTCGTTGCTTTCATTTCAGTAATTGGTGTTAAATTTTATGTTAGGAAATATTAAGAGTGGGAAAGTATTTTGAAAAATGAAAAGCCTAGAAAGTGTGATTTTGTGTCCTTGATTAGAGTGTTCCATTTTATTGTGTGTGCACAACAGAAAGGGTTGACTCATGCTCTAATATAATCTTCTGTTCAGTCTTTTATCCTAATAAAACATTTGGGATTTTTAGTGATCGTATTCCGATGGATGAGATATTCTTACTTTTATTCTCTGTCACCAAAAAGGCAGCCTCCTGTTGCTTTAGCTTAGTAAGGATGTTTTCTCAAAACTCAGGTTAAGATTCAAGACTCTGTCCATTAGTCAAGTGTAAAGCCCCTAGGGTGAAATTCTGCTCATTCTCACTACTAAACAGCCTACACAAAAGTGATTTTTCACTTGAATAAAGCAGCTGGGATTTTGCAGACTATTAAAACACAGAGCAAGTGAATGGAAGGCTGAGCAGTATTTCTGGAGAAATAAGGGCCAGCCCAATAGCTCAGCAGACTAAATTGAATTCTTGGGCAAGTGCACAGGTCCAGGTTCAATCTGCATGCTAATCTGAGGCATCCCCTGGGTATTCTGAGACAGCAAATGAGACTAGGCATGGTGGCACATGCCTGTAGTCCCAGCACTTGGGAGGCTGAAAACAGTAGGATCACCAGGAGTCTGATCTGTGTCATGAGACCCTGTAGACCCCGCACTAACTAAATTAAAAAAAAAGAAAAGAAATACAGCAGATGGATGATTAATGTACAAATCTGAACCAATAAGAAAATTACAGGGGTTGGTGAGATGGCTTAGTGGTCTAAAGTACCTACTTGGAACAAGCTTAGCAAAACACAGCGACC
>NW_004524733.1:4438456-4439727 GCF_000260255.1 Octodon degus
TTTAGGGAAGCGTGTACAGGGAATTCAGGGTCTCACTAGTAGATCAGACTCATAGTGATCTGCCTGTTTACAGCCTCCCAAGAGCTGGGATTATAGGCGCACACCACCACGTCCAGTCTCAATTGCCTTCTCAGCAGGCCCTGGGAGTGGAACCGGCCCAACAGGCCCAGGGATCAAACCCAAGTCCCCTGTGCCTGCTTGAAGGCACTTTAATCTGCTGAGCTATTTGGCTGGCTGAAGGGAATAAATACATAAAATTCACAAAACCTTTATCTTAAGTATGTGAAACACTGTTTCGGTTATAAGGGAATGGATATCTCCTGGGAAGAAGACAAGTGAAAGGAAGAAGATGATCATGACCGGGCTAAAAACTGTAAATACAACATTTGAGAGCAAACATGGAGTCCAGTGAGGTAATTTGAACCCATTACAACCCTTATACTACTGACTCTTATGTTCTGCCTTAATGCCCTGACACTGCAAAGTAGGAGAAAATGGCTAATATTGTAATTTATTTTTTAAATTCTGAGACAGGATGGCTCTTAATTATTCACACTGGCCCAGAACATGTGATTCTTCTGCCTCTGGCTCCTGAGTACCTGGAGTTATAGGCATCTGTCAGATGTATTTTCTTATTTGACTTTCATTCATGCTAAACAGTTCTATTACTAGCAATTGAGGCAAATCCTATACTAAATCTATCTCTACTTCAGTATGCCCCAATAGTAGAGTTATAATTCAGTTGATTATAAATGAGGTAGATGAAAGCTGTAATGTTACAGCTTTATTTTATTCTCTTTAAAAAGAGATTTGTTTATTTATGAGCAAGGTATTGCAAGAGGTAAGAGACAGGATGATAACAGAAATAATCACCTCCACCTTGTTCAAGATTTATTCAATTCTCATGGCTGTTTTACTCTATTTACTCTAATTACATCAAAGGACACACCCACAAAATGAGTATTTCTAATAATCATAGTCCATAATAAGTCAAAGGATTAATTATATGCTGAACCTGAGTAACTTTATCTGTCAATTAGACAAAATGGTTTCCTGGGGCAAACTCTTACCAATACATTTTTTTTATTATTTTTTATTAGTTTTTGTTCTTTTTTTGACATCAGTTATTTTTATTTTAAAGAAAAAAAAAGTAAAAACAATGGTACAGAATCTCAAAACAAGATTTTAGGAGAGTAACAATGATTAATACATTGTGTATTGTTACTGCCAAAGTAGTTTCTCATATTATAAGATATAGGCAAGAAATGATA
>NW_004524733.1:4441617-4466655 GCF_000260255.1 Octodon degus
ACAGCATTTCAAAACATATAGAAGAATCAGAATTGCTTTCAGTTTTAGCTTTGGTTTCCTATACTACTCATATCAGTGAAAAAAATAACTGGGAGATTTCGGGATACATACAGCACAAAATAGCTGATTGATAACATTTTCATAAAATTGACTTACAATGAATAGAGTTCTTAATGTTACAACAGAAGAGCTAGTAGATAGGATATTTGTACACTCTTCTTATACTGACATAATTCACGTTGAGATTTTAATATTGTATTATCAAAACAAATTCACGAACTATATCATGTGTTTGTGTCTTTAATTGCATTTTACAAATAATGCTATCTTGACCCAGCAATATTACATTTAGTAGGAGGAAACACTCGTAGAATGCCACTTAACGCTTTCTACGGAATTTTTTTCTGTCTTCAGAGTGAAAGGATACTGCATCTAACCCAAAGACAAAGATAAGTGTGACCTCAAGGAAATGCATTGTATTGATTATAGCAAAGATGGGAGAGAAAGTTCAATTGCCTCACGACGTTTGTTCTTGACACAGATGCAGCCTTGCTGAGATGAGTATGAGGTAATGCTATCATAAATAATTGCTTAAATCACCTCAGCACTATGGAAACTGAAATTTTGTAAAAGAGAGAAAGCCATATAAAGGTAAGTGCATGAAGAAGCCAAGCTTTTAAGGTAATTGAGGATTTTTCATTGAAAAACAACTTTCTTCAGTGTGTGTGTGCATGTGTGTGTGTGTGTGTGTGTGTGTGTGTGCAGACAGGTTTTAAATACACAACCATTCATGTATTTGTGTCACCCTTGCACAGGCAACAGGCTAATCTTCTCTGTATCACTTTAATCTTAGTATTATGTTCTGTCAAAATGACCACACAATATTTGATTTTTTAATCCAAATTTGGAATACCTTTTAGTTCATAACTTCAGATCAGAGCAACCTTTGCATTTTATTGACTATTAGCTTTAACTGTTCCACACAAAGAAGCACTATTAAAAGGCTTTCAGCTATTTGTAAAATCATCCTTTTCTATGTATTTCACCATACAATCGTAGATGGGAGACTACTTAATTGTAAATACCACATTAGCCATATAAATCATGCTTTATAGCTGAGTAATACTCCATTGTATAAAAATACCACATATTTTTCATCCATTCCTAAGATGATGGGCATCTTGGTTGTTTCCAAGATTTGGCTATCACAAATTGTGCTGCTATAAATATAGGTACACCTATATCACTATGATATAATGTTTCCAGTTCCTTGGGGAAAATTCCCAGTAGAAGGATAGCTGGTTTGAATGAGATTTCTAGTCCTAGTTTTGTAAGGAGTTTCCACACTGATTTCCATAACAGTTGCACCAGTTTAAATTCCCACCAGCAGTGGAAAAAGGTTCCTGTTTCCCCACAGCCTCTCCAACATTTGTTGTTGCTTATTTTCTTTGTGACAGCCATTTTTTCTGGGGTGAGATGCTATCTCAGTGTTGTTTTAATTTCCGTTTCACAGATGGCTAGTGATGTGGAGCATTTTTTCATATATTTATTCGCTTCTTTAATTTCGTCTCCTGAGAAGCGTGTGTTCATCTTGGATGACCATTTCTCGATTGTGTCTTTCAATTTTGGGGCCCTAATGTTTTTTAGTTCTTTATAGATTCTAAAGAGCAGACCTTTGTCTGAGTGCTTATTAGTCAAAACTTTTTTCCATGTCCTCTATAACCACTCTTATTCAATATACTTCTGGAATCACTAGCTAGAACAATTAGACAAGAGAGAGAAATAAAAGGAATGAGAATAGGTAAAGGAAGAAGTTAAATTACCCTTATTTGCAGATGACATGATACTTTACTTGGTAGACCAAAAAAAAAAAAAAATCTTCACCAAGAACCTACTAAAATTGATACACAAATTCAGTAGCATAGCAGGATACAAAGTTAATACCCAAAAGTCAATAGCATTCCTGTACACAGATAACAAACACACTGAAAGGGAAATTAGAGAAACAATACCTTTTACAATAGTGCCACGGAAAATGAAATATCTTGGAATTAATCTAACTAAGGAAGTCAAAGATCTTTTCAAGGAAATTATAATACTCTGAAAAAAGGGATCATAGAGGATTTCAGAAAATGGAAAGGTATTCCCTGCTTCTGGATAGAAAGAACCAACATAGTGAAGATGGTCGTACTCCCAAAATTGCTGTACAGATTTAATGCAATCCCTATCAAACTGCTTCTATACAGTTCTGCAGTGGTTTCTTTACTTCAGACGCTATATGAGTACCAGTTTCTTCTGTGATAGTGTCTTCTGCACTTGTTCTGGGTGGGCTTGGGGACTGAGGTTGTATTTTATTCCTTCTGTTTGTCATTTTGTATACCACTGTCCTCTGACCTTTGTTGTAGATCTTCGGTGCAGTTATAACCTTAGCACCTACTGAAATTCTTACCCAAGAGAGATTAAATGATTAAGGCAGTTATAGTTTTGTATCTACAGAACTACAATAAGGAACACTAATCATGGGTAATGATATTAGCCAGTTGACAAACTTTTGTAACTAATGGGTTTGTATTTTAGACAGTAAGAGCAATCATTATGTTTATATAGCTAAGCGGAATTTAAATTGGGAATTTGTATTTAAGTTAGTTCCGCTAAATTCTGTTTAATCACCTCTCCTTGATGTACCTAGTGTTTTCCAGGCAGACTAGTTCACCCTGGTTACATTTTGCCTCCTCTCCCAGTCAAGAGAGAAAGAGGGAGGATGTTTTATATATCTGGGTCTAGCAAAGTGTCTCAGTTTACCAGGTGCAGATCTACGAAGTTTGAATTCATCCAGTTGATCCTGGCTTGGGTCTGGCTGCTGTGCTCAGCTTTTTCTTGCTGCAGCCCTTGGAAGGGAACCTGTTGTGCCCCTCTGGCAAGATGTTCTGCTCCTGGATTAGCTGGGTGATTCTTGCCCCTAGCCTCTCTGCAGGGACTTCAGCTTCAGAGTTTCACACCAGGCCTGTATTCCAGGTCTGGACTGAGTCTGGAGGGGTCCAGTGAGCAGAACAGAAAGACTTACTCACCAGTGGGCCTGTGCTGGGTCCAGAGGGATCCAGCAGGCAAAGGGGAGCATGGAAGCTCTCCCATACACTTGCTAGGCCTTAGCTTGGCCTGGGTCTGCAGGGGTCCTGAGAGCGCAGCAGAAGTTCTCACTCACACTCAGTGCCTGGGCTGGTTCTGGAGAGGTTCGGAGGGGTCCTGAGAGCATGGCTGAAGGTGTCTCTCACATTCAGGGCTTGGGCTCAGTCCAGAGGGTTTGAGGGGATGCAGGGGAGTGCAGAAGCTCTCCCACACACTTTCCAGGCCTGGGCTTGGGCTGTATCTGGAGGGCTCCGGAAAGTACGGCCAACTTTGGATGATGGCTATTTTGTCTCAGCCTCTAGAAAGACACCAAGACAGATTACGATTGTAGAGAAGTGAGGTTGTTTCTGTGATATTATTGGGGCATATAATTCTGGAGCCTCTGGCACTGGCTCTTAAGAAGAGTTTAAAAAGTTTTGGAGAAGCTGACTGAAGAAACAGTCCTGGAAATCTATTAGCATAACTTGATGGAAATTCAGCTCAGAACTCAGATCAGAATGCTGAAAAAAATGCTTCTGGTTAGGACCAGGCTCAGGTTCTAGTTAGGAACAAGGACTACATTGACTGTTGGACTCCAGACCAGATGTGTTACTCTTTGACAAAAAACAAAAAGGTCTGCATTGTGCTCATGTCAAGAAACTTTGCCTGAGACTAAGTGTGGCAAATTTACTAATTTAATGGAAGAAATTTGAAAGCAGTCTAATATGAAGCCTGTGGCAGGGCTACTCTTGAGTGAGGACTTTTAGCCAGATCCATGTTGAGAGTCAAGAGCAAAGGTCCCAGCACAATGAGTTAAAGAGCCTTGAGCTTAGCCAGAAATAAATTTCCAATAAAGTATGACTGGAAAATGGAGCAGAGAAACTCGATTGTTAAAAAGGGACAGAACCACAGAACAATAGCTTGAGAACATTACAAGAACCAACAAGACTCAAAGCTTTACAACTTCAAAACTGCAAAAGTGAAAGACTGCTTTGAGAAATGCCCAGAGCACCATTTACACAATAGTAGTGTCCTAGAGAAATTGTTCCATAGGATTGGATTCCCAGCAGTCAGCAATCCAAGTACTCAACCACTACATTCCAGGGGAAGGACGCCTGACTACTACTCCAAATGGTTGCCACCCATCATCCACATGGTCCTGGTTGTAGGCACTTGCAGAATGGAAAAGTTGTAGAGTCAGGAAGACTTCCAACCAGGTTTTTTTTGTTTTTGTTTTTTCTTTTCTTTTCTTTTTCTTTCTTTCTTTCTTTCTTTCTTTCTTTCTTTCTTTCTTTCTTTCTTTCTTTCTTTCTTTCTTTCTTTTTTTTTTTTGAAGCGTGGTAGACCAGGGTGTGTGCCCCTGAGAGCAAAGTACATGACCCTGTGTGTGTGAAGTCAAAGGTGCAGAGCAGGCTCCAGAAAGTGAAGAATTCACTTTGGATTATTTTAGGAAAGCTACAAGATTTGAGGAAGAATCTTGAAGAGAGAAGCCCTGGGAACTACAAAATTGTATAACCCTAAACGCAAGTTCTACTGTTGTTACATTAACTCAAATAAACTGAAGTATCCCATTATAGGAAAGAAACCCAATTTTAGAAAGAAATACACTTCCAAAGTAAACAAAGAAAATGAAAATATGATACATTCTACAATGTTTTCTTCAATTCAATTCAATTCAATAACAAAAAAAGTGGTAACATCAGTGGTCATGTACAATTTAATTAAAAAGAAGGTAAGAAAGAACTCCAAACTAATGAGAACCTCAGTGAAAATTAGCCACAGTGAAATTTTAATCCTTTAGAAAATTTTTCACTCTGAATCTCACATATCTTCATTATTTATGAATATACAATGTTAACATAGATAATTTATGAAAGTGTCAAAATTACATATTAGTAAGGAAGAAAAACTGATTACACAGAAAAAATTATCTCCTGGACATGAAATTTTCAGTAAAATTTTTTCAAACTGATATAAATGAAATAGAACTTAGCAATAATTAAGATAATGACAAAGCATGAAATTGATAAATTATCTTAATAAAATGATCCTTTAACTTGAGAATATGTGTATGAGTCCCCAAAACAAATTAAAAATTGTGTTTATACATACTCTGATATTTAAATAGATATGAATAATATTTAGATATACTGCATTTTAAAAATTAAACTTAAATTCATATATTTTATGGAATATTTAGATTAAAAACAATGGATCAAAGTGAATTTTTACTTTAAAATATTTTATTTTTAAAATCTATAATGATCAAAAATTTAGGAGTTACATGAATAGAAAAGTGCTTAATAAACTAAGTCAGAAGTAAAAAAAAAAATAAAAGAAGTGCAAAATACTCATAAAGAAGAAAATACTTATAAAAATCTTACTAGGAGTGCCAGGGAGATAGCTCAGCAGTCTAAGTGCCTGCCTGGCAAGCACAATACCTGGGTTCAATCCGTAGCACTGTTTGCCACACCGGCCTGGGACCTAAGAGCTGTCCACTGAAACCAGGCATGGTGGCACATGTCTGTAATCCCAGTGCTGGGGAGGCTGAGAAAGGAGGATTACTATGAGTCCAAGCTTCATAGTGAGACCCTGTACCAAATACAGAAATTAAAAAAAAATTAAAAGGAGAAAAGTAAACAATTAAAAAGCAATAAACCCAATTTAAAAAAAAATACGTATGTGAGAGAGAGATTGGGATGTGGGAATAAAATGAGAGGCTCAGCACTCTACTGAATTTAGACCCTCTGTGTACATGTGTTTGCATGTATAGTCATCATGCTGGATATCGTAAATGTATATTTTTATTTTTAATTAAAACAACACTTCCATGTATAAAAATATCCCATCTTTTTCATCCATTTCTCAGGTGATGAGCATTTTGGTAGATTCCAAGATTTGGCTATCACAAATTGTGCTGCTATGAACATAGGTGCATATATATCACTGTGATATGATGTTTTCAGTTCCTCTGGGAAAATTCCCAGTAGGGGGATAGCTGGTTTGAATGGGGATTTCCAGTCCTAGTTTTTTAAGGAGTCTCCATACTGACTTCCGTAATGGTTACACCAGTCTACATTCCCAACAACAATGGAGAAGGGTTCCTTTTCCCCACAGCCTCTCCAACATTTGTTGTTGGTTGATTTCTTTATGATAGCCATTCTTTCTGGGGTGAGATGGTATCTGGACTATCAAATTATATTGGATTATTTTGTTAAAT
This sequence comes from Octodon degus, assembly GCF_000260255.1. Taxonomy (NCBI): domain Eukaryota; kingdom Metazoa; phylum Chordata; class Mammalia; order Rodentia; family Octodontidae; genus Octodon; species Octodon degus. Next base: position 4,447,943 of record NW_004524733.1, read on the forward strand.
TCATGCACCTATAATATTACATGGCAATGAAATACCCTTCTCTGACAAAATTAAATAATAAAAGGGAGGTATAAATGAAAGACCATTTTGTATCTGTATGTACAAAATAGTTAGGATAGATATACAGCTACTTTCTCTTAATTCAATGAGAAGAAAGATTTGTACTAATAATGTTTTGACAGGATATCATGTCTGCATCTTGCACTATGAATAACTACTATGAAGACAATAACTTGCAATATATTAATTATTTAACTGTCCCACCAGCCTGTTTTGAAACTGTCTCATTGGTATTTGTTTCTCAATAAAATTAATTAACAAAATTTAAACACATATTTAGGAGTAAGTACCTCCAGAAAACAGAGAGGAAACAAATAATGGTCTAATCTTTGTAGCAAATAAGAGCAAATCAGGGCTGCTTGGTAGAGAGCTTAAAAAATAGATAAATGTACTTATAAATTGTTAAGTCCAAGTGTGGACTAGTACAAGCACTGAGATAATAGTAAAAGAATACATTTATATCCACACATATATTTTTCTTCAGAGACTTTCAATCAGACCTCAAGAAAAATTAGTAGCACAGCAAGGGATTTTTAAAAAATGGGGAACAATAAGAAGAAAAAGAATTGCTTACAACATGGTAAAAGAATTTTCCATATTTCCCATAGTATCTTCTAGCTAAAATGGAAAATGTGTAGATTGATATATTAATAACATGATTAACAAATTTGATTTAGCTAGCTACTTGGCCTTTCCTTGGCTGTCTAAGTGTGTATCTATGGCCCTATGGTGCCACTCCGTAGAAACTGGATATGGCTGTTACTGTGCACAAGAGCATATAAGCAAGATTATCAACCAACATTATCCGTAGTACTCTAAAAGTAGGACATATCAAATTGCCCACAATATGCTTAATAATTAAAGTTGCCACATTCACATTACACAACCTTGAAAGTTGAATGCAAAGTATTACAAACAATAATATGGATAAATATTCCAAACACAACATTAAATAAGCATTTGATACACAAAAGAATATGCAATCTATGATGTCACTAAAGCTCATGAAAGATACAGTGAAGCTGAAATATTTAAGAATATATACTTTCATTGATAAAAGTGTAAGCAATGATTCAGAATATTGATTAAATTTTATTTCTAGATAGGCCATAACTTTGAGAAAAATACACAAGCCTTCTAGATGCCAACCATGTGTGGGTCTTAACCTCAGTGGTCATCAATCATGTTATATCACTGAAAAATATATTTTGTTTTATTCAATCATCCGTATATGTTGAAATAGTTAAGAATATTAAAATTATGCTTCAACAGTAAAACTACACCAAGCATAGCACAGTGTTAATAATTGTTGAAGTTCTATGATGGATTAAAAGTTGTTTTTAATATTCTTCAAACTATATTTTTGTTTTAAATTTTCATACAAAAATGTTAAAATTGTACTTAGAATATAAATATATATATATATATATATATATATATATATATGTATATATTATCTCTCCATTTTGCTTGTGCTAAGACTAATGATCAGAATTTACCAAGTTCTCTATCTGTATCATCTATCAATGATTTTAAACAAACAAATTGGTCAAAGAAACTATTGACGGAAAGTAATGAAGTCTAATTAGAGATTTGCCATACAAGAGTCAAGAGGACCATAATAAGTGAAGGGGGCCCTTACCTAGTGTCATATTGTTTTATGGACTTGAAATATGAATTGGTTATTAAATAAAGAAGAGCATTTCAGGGCTGGCCAGATAGCTCAGCGGATTAAAGCATCTGCTTAGGTAGACCCAGAGACCAGGTTATGAGCCCCAGCTTTCCATGCAGGCTTCACTTGAGGAGCCCACTAAGACAGTGATTGAGATTGGGTGTGGTAACACACATCTGTTATCCCAGTGCTTGAGAGGGTGAAAAACAGGAGGATCACTAGAGTCTGATCTGTGTAGTGAGACCCTGTACTAAATACATGAATGAAAGCAAGCAAGCAAGAAAGAAAGAAAGAAGGCATTTCCTTATAATTGAACCATTAAACACTTAAACAACAATTGTTTTAATAGTTTTGAATTTAAAATTAACATCTGGAGCATATGAGTGCATAGATCACCATTTAGTAAACTACTTTGTACTTCCAACACATGAAACTTGGAAAATGAATAAATAAAATGATTAATACCCATTACTAAGAGTTTAAAAAAAAATCTAGATTTTGAGAAAATGGCTTTTATGATCAGGAAGAAATTAGTCTTTTGCTTTCATGTCTAAGAATCAACCTGTATCAAATTCTTCCAGCTATAAATAAGAGATTTCATCAATGGTTCAGTTTCAGAACTTCTCAATTTAATATTACATACAAATCAAGACATCTGTAATGTTAGTCTTGCTATAAGTACAATCTCTTGACTAAAATATAACCTAGAACAATGATTATTTTTTAGAAAAATGTGCTTTGTATTTTATACTCAATCACCCCAAATACTCCACCTAAATTCATCTATGCTCCAACTCCAGATCATATTCTCCTTATCATCTACTCCAGCCATCCTAGATGTCGCAAAATATTCCTGCCAATTCTACATCTAGTCATCTTGATTTTTTAATCAAAGTCTATGCATACTTAAATATTTTCTGATATGACTCAGAAGTCTCCATGTAGCTAGGTATCCATATACATAACTCTGTAGAACATTTTAAAAGTGTCAGTGATCTCTGATAATTACATTTATGTGAATTGGTCTAATGAATATTTTCTGGGGTAAATGTTTGCAATTATCTTAGCTTTTACTACTGTAGATGCACAAAAACTAAATATGTGCATAGATATGGAACAGAGCTAAGTTGTCTTAAGTTAACCTACAATGACCTTTTCACAAAACATACCATTTAGTTTCAAAATATTCTTCCCAAAAGCTATTAGAGGAAAATAATTAAAAGTAAAAGATAAATATTACGCATGTTTTGGTTTAATATCATATAGAAAAGAAAAAACATTAGAGTTGAGAGGCAAGCTGAACTATTATTAAACAAAACTATATGGCCTCCCATAAGATAATGGGCACAGTAAAAGAAGAGTTTGAAAGGCTCTGTATATTCAATTAATGTAAATTTTTTATATAAACAGATTTGGACTAAACTGTATGAATTTTTGTAAAATAAATTTTAGCATGTCTTTTCCATAGAATGTCAATACTTTCTCTTGATAACATAAAATAAAAATGGCTAAAATCAATAGTATTTAAAAATATTTATTCTTTTTTCATATAGGGGTAAAAGAGAGAATATTAAAATTGGGAGAAGAATAACTTGCTAGGTAGAAGTGAAGAAATTATTACCAGATTAAGAAATCATTACCAGATAATTGTTCTACCCAAATATTTGACTACTTTTGTAGTTTGTGTTTCTAGTACTTTTAACTTAATAGGATTTAATCATTCAAACACACTCTAAGTATCATACACGATTATCAATATCAAGGTTATTTTTTGAGATAAGTATTTTTTACATGACAGTCATTGACAAAGTTGGATTAAGTATTTGTAGCGTATTACTACATTATTCCTATATGTGTCATACAAAAAGAATTAAATACCATACCCTATTTTGTGTGTGCACTAGTGAGTAAGACAACAGTAATTAAAAAACTATTGGGGATAAAGAGATAGCTTGGTGGTCTAAGCACCTGCTGGGCAAGCACAAGGACCCAGGTTAGATTCCCTGGTACCACATGCACCACAGGCCCCAGAACCCCAGTCGTGCTGCGCAGGTCCGAAACCAGATGTGGTGGTTCACACCTGTTATCCCAGCCCTGGGGAGGCTGACACAAGAGAATCACCATGAGTCTGACCTGCTGAGAAAGACTCTGTACTAAATGAATAAATAAATAAATACAATTTTAATAAAAACGACTTAGTGACAACAAAATAACGTGTATAATTTGAATAACATTTAAATATTTGTAAGTATACAGAAACATTATTATTTCCTGTTACAACTTTCATTCTGTGTGACCCACCATCAGAGAACAGTCACAATGAAAGAACAGTAAACTTTAAAGTTTCTGTGAACTCAGACTGATTTAAATATATAAATGATTTAATTCATGGCTTAAATAAAGCTTATTATTTGCTACTGTGGTTCATATCCAGATTTGAACATTTATGCAATGATTTTTGTCTTTTTAAAGAAAATATCTTGTCAGTGTCTATTTTAGCTAAAATGATTTCTATAATTCGAAAAATACCAAATCTAATTATATTAAGAATACAAGTGAATCTAGAAAAATCTAACATTGATTCTCCTGCATTCTTGAAATAGCAAAGAAATTGCCATGTTCTCATACCTTTGCTGATAAAATAAAACAATTATTAAAGTAGATCACACCTACCTGAGGAGTCACTGACGAAATTTCAAATTGAGCCTGCTTCTAACAGTTAAAAAGACAAAACCTCTAATTATTAGAATTTCCAGAATAAAAACTTCAACAAAATTGTACAATTCTTCTAATTGTACTTTTATCATCATTACAATGAAAATTTACTGTATTCACACATGGGAATTAGGATGATAGGAGGAGAAAGTTTCAAGAGACCCATGTTTTATCTTCTCACAGCTTACAGACTGCCAGAAGGTAACAGGGTTGGATGTGAAAAAAGTATTTCTACAGGACCAGCATGCTCATTACCGACAAGACAGAGTCAGACAGTTGGCAGGTTACAACAACTGCAGTTCGCAGGCTGCTGAGAGAGCTGTACCTCTCTTTGGTAGTAATGGTTGCAGTGAAAATTTTATATTCTATTGCACAATAAATCCATTCCTGCACCCTCCACTCTGCTGTTTGCTTTCAGTGACTAGGGACCACATTTTGCTGATATCCACTGCATGCTCAGCTGCTGACATACTACCCTAAAAATATGCAAGAGATAACAAATGGTTCCAGAGGGAGCCAAAAGAAAAAGAGAAACAAACAAACAAGCCTGAGGAAGAGAGGTTAAAATGTAAGGGTGAAAATTTATGTGTGCTAACACTGAAAGTTTTCAAAACAAAACAACTTCTCACTCATATTTAGATTCCTGAGAGCTTTAGTAAAGGCAAATAAATGAGTTTAATGGCTTACATGACTTAATTCTTCAGTAGAATTTTAAATTCATTTAAGTGCTATAATTGTTTCTTATACCTTCTTTTATAGAGTACAATTTTAAATAAAATGAATACCCTTTTATCAAATACCCTGACTTTAAATGATTAGAACTTTCACTTGATTATTGGAATGTACTACGCAAGTTATCTACCAATTATTCTTATGAAGTTGAATGGATAACTTCTTTTATGATGTACTCTCCAAACTCCAAACTCGAAAATGTTTCTTTATAGTCAGTCCCTAGCAAACTAAATTTTGCTTAATTCAAAGAGTCTAGAAATAGAAACTTCTAACAGGAACTGTGAGGTGATTAACTGTAGTGGTGGCCACCTTGCATGGCCTGGCATGCACCTACCCTCTTCTTCCCATGGATTTTCATTAATATTGTACTAGGTTCAACAAGAATCAGACTTGCTGGTAACAGGTTAACAGTCTCCCACAGAGAAAAAACATCTATTCAGCTGTCAGGTCTGTAACAGCAGGTTGCACGCTAAGTTATTGCGATCTTTCCTAACATCCTCTTTCTTCCCACCAAGCCACACACAGGAAGCTTATGACACTGCAAGAGAAGGTACCCTTCATACTGAAATCCCATCATCCAATTTCTTTCAGGAAGTGTCCAATTATCCTAGAAACATCAAAAAATACTACCCAGGAAGTATCCTGTACAGAAGATATTCTGAACTGGGATTTATTTGGAAATATAAATATTTTGAGATATATAAAACATGCATTTTAGTGTGCTAAATTGTTTTCTAATTTGAACTTCCTGTGTGTGAAAGTTGAGATATAAAATCATCATCTGCAGTTTGACAGGAGTGGAAGAGCAAAATTAAACACACAGCTGTTCAGTAGAGGCTTCCTTGAGAAAATATTTGGGATGACAAGAATGCCTCACATGCAGCATTTATAAAGGCATAAAATATTTCAAATTTCTCTTTTCTTTTACATAATAGCTATCTTTTACTCTTATCTAAGTTTTCGAGTTGACAACCCTAATTCTTACAAATGAAAAGGAAAAAAAAAGAGGTACCATTAATCTTATTATTTCATAATTTATCATAGGAGAGCTGGTAGCCAAATTCTGATCTTTCGATTCAAGTTCAGTGCATTTTGTAAAATATGTCTTTCTTCTATTTCTTTTCCACTTCTTTCTCCCTTTCTTTTTCTAGTGTAAGGTAGTTATGAATTTTGAAGTATTTTCCTAAACTGATTATATTTCAAATTTTAAATTTTAAATGAAACAACATATTTATCAAAATTAGAAACATCAGAAAAATAGACATTAGGGCTAACCAAATTAAATTTGGGTTCCAGGATCATATCTGAATTATTAAGATTCCCCCTTTTAATATCTGAGTCTTATGTGTGAGTAAATTTGTGGTATTCGAAAGAAGAAAAAAGAATAGGAATGTGTTTAGTAAACAACCTGCTTGATATAGTATCATCAAAAAACATTTAAATTAAATTACCTTAACTGCCTCAATCTGTTCATTTCTAGTCCCCAGATTATCTTTGTGAAAACATTTCAAGTACAACAGAGCTCATAATATGCTTGTTATTACCAGTGTTAAAAATCGTTGCCCAATAATAAAACCTTACATGCCTTTTGTTTTGCTAAAGAAATGCAATACTAAACTGAACATTTTTGTTTATGTAAATTAAATTTTTAATTGTTATCACTGGCTTCAAAGGTAAATGATAACTATGTAAATGTAAAGGTAATCCTTTCAAATGCCTGTAAGAACTTAACCATTTTTAGTGTTAATAAAATATTTCTCCTATTAAAAGATGTCCTAAGAAATGTTTCTTTTTATACTTTTCAACAACAAAAACTATCTGACTTTATATGTAAAAGTGAATCAGAATTATATTTATTCTCTCAAAGAAACAACTTTTTGACTCATTTATTCTTTACATTGTTTTCTTCTCCACTGTATTAATTTCTGCTTTAAGCATTATAATTTCCTGACTTCTTGAGTCTTGTCCTTGTCTTGTTTTTCTGGGAGCTTGAAGTTCAGCATAAGATCATATATTGAGCTTGTTCTGTTTTCCTGATGTGCAAATTTCCTGGTATAAATTTTCACCTAAAGATAGCTTTCATTGCATCCCACAGGTTGTGATAGGTTGTATCTGCATTTTTGTTTCAATGTAAATATTTTTCCATTTCTTCTTTAATTTCATCCTTGACCCACTGGTTATTTAGGAGGTTGTTAATTAATTTCCATGTGTTCAGTGTGTTTTGTAGTTTCTTTTGTCAATAATTTCCACTTTTATTGCACTGTGATCAGACAATACACATAGGATAATTTCAATTCCTTTGCATTTACTTAAGAGTGCTCTTTGTGCTATCTAATATATGGTCTGTTTTGCAGAATGCATTGTATGCAGCTGAAAATAAGGTGTATAGTATTTCTGGGTGATTAAACACTCTGAAAAGGTCTGTCAAGTTGATTTTTTTCACAACATTGGCTTAGTTCTGCTATTTATTTGCTGATTTTTTTCCCTAGTTGATCTGTCCATTTGAGACATTGACATGTTAAAGTCCCCCATTGCTATTGTATTATTACCTATTTGATTTTGCATTTTTGTTAATATATACAGCTGAAAATTATGGTGCTTTGAGAAAAGAGTTTGAAGAGGACTTGAAAAAGTTTAAAAAATATTCCATGCTCATGGACAGGAAGAACTAACATTGTGAAAATGGCCATACTCCCAAAATAGCTGTATAGATTCAATACAATCCCAATTAAAATACCACTAATATACCTCAAAGAGCTGGAGAAAACTTTCCTCAAATTCATTTGGAACCAGAAGAGACCCAGAATATCAAAAGAAATACTGCAAAACAAAGAAAAGGTATGGGACATCACAATCTCTGACCTGATATTATACTAAAAAGCTAATGTGATAAAATCATCATGGCATTGGTATAAAGAGAAATCTGGGGATCAGTATAACAGATTAAAAGATATATACACAACTGCAAACACACTCAATAACCTTTTTTTTTATAATGGAGCCAAACAGGCTCACTAGAAGAAAGATAGCCTTTTTAATAAATGGTGCTAGCAAAACTGGCTTTCTACATGCTGAAGGCTAAAATTATGCTCATGCCTATCACCATGCACAAAGCTACAGTCAAAATGGATCAAAGTTTAAATATTAAAACATTAACACTAAATGTTCCTGAGAAAAATTTAGCTAGAAATCTTAAAAATGTAGGGGTAGAATGATAGTTCGTGAACAAAAACCAAACTACATGAGAAATACTTGAAAGAATCAATAACTGGGATCTCATCTTTTTGAAAAGTTTTTTCACTTCAAAGCAAATCTCGAGCTAGGGAAATAACTCAGTAGAATAAGTGCTTGCCTGGCAAGCACAAGGTCCTGAATTCAATCCCTGGTACCAGAAAAAAAAAATGAAAAAAAGAAAAAAAAAAAAAAAAAAAACTGGGAAAAATTATAGCTAATTATCACTCAGTCAATGGCCTTCTATCTAGAACATACAAATAATTAAAAAAATCAGGCCCTCCAAATACAAAGACCCAAGCCAATAATGGGTATTGTTGATGAATATACACTTTTGAGAGGAAGACCCACAAATAGCAAATAAATGTTCAACAGCATTGGTCATTCAAGAAACGCAAATTAAAACAACACTGAGATTCTGTCTCATCCCAGAAAGAAAAGCTAACATCAAGAAGTCAACCAATAACAAATGACCCACTTATGCAAAAGTCACATTGTTTCCTTAGTGTGAGAACCTGGAAGAAAAAAGTAGATTCTGAAAGCTACAATCAACACTGGTAAGAAGGGATGAATTTATCCAAAAAGAATGAGTTACTGAGTTGAGGAGAAAGACAGGATAGTGATTGAGGGAAAGAGATTTTTCCGTATTCAGAAGTAGGCTGGTTTGAACAAACGTACTGTGTACTTCTGCTGGTCTATGGAAAGAGGCAGTTAAAGCTTTAATTTGTTTCATGTGTTTTTTTTCAATTTTTCTCCTTTTTGTATTCTTAATTACATACTTCTTTTTTTCTTCCATTTTCTAATTTTATATGCGTACATCTGGTAATACGAATAACTGGTTGGAAGACAACATAAATATTACAACAAATACTGTGAAATTCATATTACTTTAAGTGAAAATCGGTATCATTGCAAATTTGTCTGTTTTAATTCTAACTTGTACTCTCTTTTTTAAAAAAATATTTATTTATTTATTAATATGTGTGTGTGTGTGTGTGTGTGTGTGTGTGTGTGGCCAGCTCAGCCCACCAGGGGCCGGGGCTGGCTGGCATGTGGTGCTGGGGGATTGAACCGTGATCCCTGTGCTTTGCTAAGCTTGTTCTAAGTAGGTGCTTTAGACCACTGAGCCATCTTACCAGTCCCTAACTTGTACTCTCTTAAAAAATATAAATCATATTTATTTACCAATTAAGTGACTTTAAGAAAAGATCTGAAGTTGATTAGATATCACCAAGAATGACACTGTGATTCTAAAAAAACTCTAGTTCTCCACAAAACAATTAGAAATCTGTAAAGCTCTTTATATTTTTCTTTGTTTTTTAATCATTTCTATTAACTGTTTCATCTTGCTCTTAATTTTTTTAGGTTTCTCATATAAGAGAACCCATGTGATGCATACACTTGTGCCTCCTATTTATTTCATTTAACATTAGTATCAATTTTGAAACAAAAAATTTTCACAATCTAAAGAAAAGAAAATTAATCAAGATTTTTTATAATCTAAAGAATATTTAGGGGTTTGGGAGATGGCTCAGTAGAATAAGTGCTTGCCTGGCAAGCACAAGGGCCTGAGTTTAATCCCCAGTTCCGGAAAAAAAAAATTCAACAAAATTAGGCAAAAATAAGCACTGCAGTATTTTAATTTGTTATACCTTGCATCCTACCCTTAGCTTAATGATGGTCATAGAGGCATGGAGCATGGAAAGCAAAAGGGACAAAAATGAAGCTGGGCCCTAAGGTAAATGTAATCACTATGTACCGTGAATCATTATATGATAAAAACTCAAACTTTAAGTAGAAGAGCTAAGTGATAGTTGTTTCTTAAGAAAACCAACTGTGCTGCACCTCATTGCATCTGAGGGGAGACACACGTTGTCCCTACCCAAAAGCTTGCGCACAGCACACTATCAGCATCTGAGCTGCCCAGTTGATTTGAGAAAGACAAGCACAGCTCATCTTACTTGTCTGGGCTGAGTCAAAGTTGTTCACTGCAAACCACTTTCTCCCTGAAGTTTGCAGCGAAAATAGTGACCAAAGTCTGGGAAGCTGAACAACAATAGAGAGTTAGGGTCAGAGCTTCAGAGTTGTGTGCAGAGGTTCAGGTGTGCAAACATGTGCAGGATGGAAGCCCCAGAAACAGGAAAATGAAGACAGAAACATTAAGTCCTTGAATAAGTGATGTCAAAAACTCCAAATTCAATAAAAATGATTAGTCTACACTCCAGAATTCAGCTCCAAGTAAGATAGTTTTTTTAATCAAATCTTCTTTAATTTCATAGACAACAATGGTAAACATATAAGAAGCACACAATAGTTTCACAATATAGTTTCAAAGTGTATACAAATTAGGGTACAGAAGTTAAACACTGGTGTACTGACAACATTTTGAACTTTAGGCAAACTGCATATAAAATGCACAATTCAAATTTTACCTAATCTGAAACTTCACTACCCAAAATATAAAAATGATGCCTTGAGATGCAAAAATCTTCACTTAGAAAACTATATGAACATTTGAAATAATCCTTAAAAACTCAACATTAGAATTTATAAAGATTAGCTATAAAAATATATTGGCAGTCACATTCCTAATAAAGGGACCATTCGCTACATTACAAAGTAGTCTCTAACATAAAGTTGCCTTAATAAGTGTACTATTTTAGAACCTGTAAACTTTACATGAAACTGATTATAAAATCCTCTTGGAAATACCTTGGTATGCAATCTTGAGAAGGTTTAAAAACATATTTTAAGGACCTGTAAACATTTCTTTCTACTAAAACATAGCAGAATAACTAATGGATATTAAACTGCATGTAGTATATACAATTAAAAAACCAATTTATATTTTCCTTTAAAAAATTACCCTTACTAGAGTAAGAGAAAACCAAACTATTTAAAAGTATCAAACTGTTAAACCGTGCTCTTTTCATTCTGATTTTAAAAAGTTACAATATTACCACCTTCTATCTGTGTACCTTAGATGCCTTTTAGGACAAGACCTCAAAAATAGTTAACACAGTCTCAAAAAAAAAAAAAAAAAAAAAAAAAAAAAAAAAAAGGGGTGGGGGCAGGGAGATGGCTCACTGGAATAAGCACTTCCCCAGCAAACACAAGGACCTGAGTTCAATCCCTGGTTCTGAAAAAAAAAATCTGAAGGCCAACAAACTTTAAAAATCCATTTAGAAGCTCTGACATTAAAACAGGTGTACATAATCAGAACACATAATTTATATATTTCATATTGCATCAGGCTTTCTTTTAATTTGTAATTTGGAATTGATAGAAACAACACACACACACACACACACACACACACACACACACCTGAAAAGGGTAAATTTTAGTAAACAAATGTAAACCTATATGGGAAACTGATTTATTTTTAAAGTTTCTGTGTACTGTATTTGGATTGATGACTTCTCTGTCACTTTTGAGCTGATAACAAGTTAGAATGCTTAAATTGCTGAAAGTTTATTTCTTACTTGTTCTGTTTAATTTTTACAAAGTTTCCATTGTTCCAGTAGATCTCTTGAGGTCACTTTCCATGACATCATGTCACCAAATCTCATGGATAAAACATTTATGTTTGCATTGCAAAAGCATATGTAGAAATTAAGCTTCACTTTGACCTTTTAATTTGTAAATCAAATTTTTCTCCACTGCGAAAAAAAATCTAATTTTTTAGACAAGTCCACAAAATACACTATTTGAAGAATCAAATATATTTATGAGAATAAAGACCCTTTAAAGATTTTAACTCTTCTATTAGTGTTTTATTTTGATGTTCCAGGACTGCAACTTGATTTTCCAGGCATTTCACACATTCTTCCTTCTTTCTACGACATTCTCCAGCAGCTTCTCTACTGTTCATCAGCTGTATTTCTCTCTTCAGTTGGGGGTCATCTGTCTTGGCTGTCTGAGATGATAGAGTCACTGGAGATGTCATCGTAACAGTTGCTTGCAGTGAAGTAGCTGAAGGTGCGGTATGGATCTGATATGTTTGCGTACCTCCTGACGCAGCTTGTACGACCACCTGGCTGCTGGGGCACAAGTACTTGCTGTTCATCAGCGGTCTACTGGAGAGTCGTCCTTGCTGAGTGCTGCCGGAACTGGTCCTGGTTAATGTTTGGAGTCCCCATACACCACCTACTCCTGGTCTGGCCAAGGAAAAGCTCCACTGGGGGCAATGGCGAAGTCCTGTCCACTGCTAGTCCCATAGATGGGAGTTGGAACGAATGTAGAAGCAACAGCAGGCACTCCAGGGTTTTCTCCATCTCCTTTTCTTCCCTGTGTATCTTCACAAGGCAGGTCTTTCAAAATTTTTCTGTAAGGTAGGTGCCATGCTGGATCCCGTGAGCTTTCTGTGAGAAGCCTATGCTGTCCGATGAATCCTGTGACTCTCCACTTTCTGATAAAGATGATACCATTTGCACACGCTGTGGGCCCAGAAGACTGAGCCATCTGGATGACCCCCTGAACGTGTGTTTACTCTCCGGGAAGAGGTACAACTGTCACTGGCGCAGATCCTCTTAAGGACATCTGCTGAACAAAATGAGAAATACTAGCTCCCTGAACTGCTGCAGCAGGTTGAAGTCTCTGAAGTGTTATTCTTGGGAAAATCTTCCATAATCAACTGCAGCGCAGCCTTGACGCTCTCCGGGATGGGAACTTCTACTCCCCGCTCCCAGGTGGATCTGAATTCACTACCGGCTTCCCCTCACAGTGGGGAGCGCGCCTGTGGAGGGGTGGAGGGTTAGGCGGAGCTGGAGAAGCAGTGTCACTTGACATCCAACTGTCCTAGGTTAACGTTTCTCCACAGTGTGGGCCCCCAGTAGTGGCATGATCTACAGCAGCCCACAGGCAGGGGAAGGGGGACAACACTGAATGCAAGGGTGCGCAGGGCTCCAAGTAAGGTAATTTTAAGCACACACACATACAAAAGCACAAACATTAGTGTTTTTATTTAAGAGACATAAAAACCAACCATTTTATTTTATGAACATGAAGTGTACAACGTGAATTCAATTATATTAATAACATGAAGGTGGATGAAATGAAGTACGTAGCAGACAAAATTCACAGACTATTTGATTTTGATGCCAACCGGCACTAGAGGATTATACGTTAAGAATGTAATTATTATCCACAATGTAACCACTAAGAAAATAACTCAAAAATGTAATAATAGAAATGACAAGGAAGTTATACTTGTGCAGTAGAAAAAAATAAACATTTAACACAAAACCATAATGCTAAAGGAGAAATACAAGAATAAAAAGAAATAAGCTATAAAAAATACATACAGTAAACTGGAAGATATAAATAATACAATTAACATCACATTACATTAAACATAAATCAGTTAAGCTAATGAATCATAAAGCCAAAAGCTTGAATGTGTTTTAATGTATCAGAAAACATAATATCTGCAACAAGCACACTTTATAGTTAAAACATAGCTAAAAGGATAAAGTCATACTATGTGAATGAATATCAGATAAAACACACTTTTAAGCCAAAATTACAAATACAGATGAAGGACATTATATTTATAAAACAAAGAAGCAATGTAGTATAATGCTTGTAGACTCGATCAACTCACTCTCAGTAAAGAATAAAACTGGACAAAAAATAAAACAAATAGAAAATAGACAAAGGTATGAACTCACTAGACTTCACACACTGCTATATAACATTCTGTAACCAGTAGTAGAATATACACTTTTCTCCATTAGACATTGAATATTATCCAGAACAGACCTAATGTTGAACCACAAAAAAGTCTATAAATTTAAGAAGATTGAAATTAAACCATATACAGTCTAGCAAAAGGAACATGTTTTGCCAAAACGTTAGATTATCTAGATAAATGGACAAGTTTTAAAAAGAATAAAACTGACTAGAAGTGACTTGAAAAGAAATAATCTGCATAAATCTGTATAACCAGTTAAGTGATTGAAGCACATAACAAGAACCTTCCCACAAAGGATGGTCCAAACAGTGGGTGATTTCATTGGTGAACTACTAAGAACTTTAAACAATAATGTCAATTCTTTATCCACTACCTAATTTTTAAAAAGTGAACATTTTCAAATTCATTTTATGGGATCAATATTATCTTTATACCAGAACCAATCAATGGCATGATGAGATACCTACATATCAAAACTCCTTAGAATTATACTGTCAAGAACCTTCAACAAATGCTAGTATACCAAACTCATCTATACTTAAAAGAATTGTACAATGAACATATGTTTATCTCAAACATACAAAGTACATTCAACCTAGGATAATCATTCAACTTAGTGCATTATATTAACAGAATAAAGACAAAACTTCACAATCATTTCACTGCCTACACCAAGAGCATTAGCTGAAACTCAAAATCCTTTCATGACAACACTAAAATTTAATGAAAAAAGAACTTCCTCAATCTGTTATGCAGCACCTTTAAAAAAACGTAAAAACAAAATAAAAATACAAAAAACACATTAACATTATAAATACTACAAGTAAATATAAAGATAATGGTGAAACAATTAAAACTTTCCCAACAAGACTACAAGAAAATACTTCTTTTTTCAGTTCTGTCTTGCCAGTTCCGTTCAACATTCTTGGGAAATAAAAGGCATTTTTATTGCATAATAAGACATTAAACTATCTCTTTTAATAAATAACCCTTTCATACACAAAAATATATCATTCACTGGAAATACCAAAGAAGAAAAGGAACCATTAGAACTATATATCACTTTAGCAAGGTTGTGAGACTCAAGACCAATAAAGCAAAAACATTGTTTTTACAATCTAGTAATATATTATCAAATGATTTTATTTGTTTCAGGTTCACTCACAGCACCCAAAAGAATAAAATACTTAAGAATAAATCTATCAAAGGAAGTAAAATTTTTATCTGAAACTACAAAGAATTAAAAAAAAAATTAAAG
Source organism: Octodon degus (assembly GCF_000260255.1). NCBI lineage: Eukaryota > Metazoa > Chordata > Mammalia > Rodentia > Octodontidae > Octodon > Octodon degus. Next base: position 4,463,306 of record NW_004524733.1, read on the forward strand.
ACGGCCAGGGAGATAGCTCAGCACCATAAATACTTGCATGGCAAGCACAAGATCCTCATTTAGATCCCAGGTACCAAAAGGAAAAACAAACAAAAAAATCCCAAAATTAAAAATGACAAATTTGAAAATATTTCATTAATGGAATGACAAATTTAATGTTGAAAAAATAGTACTACTTCCTAAATTAAGTTACAGATCTAATGCAATCCCAAACCTCTCAACTAGTTAAATTAACAAGTAGTCCCTAAATTTATATGGAAGTGAAACATGTCTTGAATAAACATAATTGAATTATTAAAGCAAATGGGAGAGGACTCATGTGCACTGATTGAAAACTTACTAATAGCTGTAGTAATCATGAACACATGGTACTGTCATATTGAGAGAACAATGTACAGGTGAAATAAAATTCAGAGTCAAAGATATAAAGCTTCAAACTTAACTCAATTTCATCAAAGTTGCCAAGAGATAAAATAAAAAGCACTGTCTTTCCAAATAAGGTACACAGTACACCTACCTTATAACATAGAACTCCTCAAAAGGAAAAAATTATTTAAGCGTAAGAGCAAATCTTCTTAGCAAACATAAACACAACACTTTTTTTTTCAGAACCAGGGATTGAACTCAGACCCTTGCACTTGCCAGGGAAGCATTTATTCCACTGAGCCATCTCCCCAGCCCAAACACATTTTTCAACCCTGAGAATAGGCAATGATTTCTTAGATATGATGAAATCATAAAATAAAAGAAGAAAAAATGTATTGCAATACACTGTTTTGGTTTATGTCTATTTGCACCCCCCCCAAGCCTCATGCACTTATGAACTTCTGATTAACACTTATGATTAACTCATGATCCTCCATGATCATGGGTCTGAGTGCTGTACCTGCCATTGAGCAGGTAGTTTGTATGACAACGTAATGAGGAAAGAGAGGATAGCTAGCTGCCTGAGCTACTGCCACTATCTTTTGCTTTCTGCACTTTCCCACCACCATGAAAGGTTGTTCTCTCCCTTGTACTACTCTGCGTTGGAGCCAGCTGACTATGGACTGAAACCTCAAAGTAACTGTGAGCTAAAATAAAAACCCCTTTTCTTCCTTCATTTTGAGTGCCAGGTATTTGTTCCAGCAATGAGAAAAGAGTAACTGAGACAGAAGTTGGTACCAGAGAAGTGGGGTCATTGCTGTGAATAAACCTGACCATGTGGATTATAAGCATTTGGGAATGGCTTATGGGAAGAGATACAAAAGGTCTGGAGAAGTCACCTACAAGAAAAATGCTGGAATAGCTTTGGCTGTTCTGTATGGGAAATTCTGGTCTGAGCCCAGATGACCAGAAGGCTGATAGAAAGCCTGCCTATTAAGGCCAGGTTGGGAAGGTTTCTGCTGTGAAGAAGGACTGCATTCCTTGTTGGACTCTTGATTTGTGTTAAGCCTTGGCAGAAAGTTTGTCTGCATTTTGCTCCTGTCCAGAGACTTTGCCTGAGACTCAGATAAAGCATAGTAGACTGATTAATCTGGCAAAAGATATGTCAAAACAGTCAAATACTGAGGCAGTGGCATGGCTGTTGTTGGGGGCTTTTAGTCATTTATAGTGAGAATCAAGAGCAAAAAGCCCAGCAAGATGATTTAAACGTTATGAGTTTGTCCAGAAAAGAAGCCCCAATAAAGCTATTAAATACAAAGATAAAGCTGAGAGGACCTCCATTGCTATGAAGGAATCAGAGAATAGAAAGGATGGCCTGAGGTTATCACAGGAGAAAGCAGGCCTACATCCTTTTTATCCTCAGAATTGCAAAGGTCAGGGACATTGCCTTGAGGGGAAAGCTAGAGTGCCCCATGTTCCAGAATGGTGGCAGCTACCACACCAGGTTTCAGAACAGCACCAGCATGGAGAATTTATTCCTTGGAATCAGTGCCATAGTGCTCAGTGATGCAGGCACTCAACCTCTATAGCCAAGAAAGAAGGAAGACCTTGGCATCACCCACGCGGCACTGGTTTTAGGTGCTTGATAAATGCAGGAGTTCTGAGAATCAGAAAGCATATACCTAGATTTCAGAAGGCCTGAGAGGCCAGGCAGTGTGCTCCTGAGAGGGCAGTGTATAAAGCTGTGAGTGAGAAGGCTTTTGAGTGGAAACCCCAGAGGTTTGGAAAAGCCAGGAACATGGACTATCTAAAGGAAACTGCAAGGAGGGAGAAAAGTTGGCCTAAGAGACAAGACATGGGAGGAATTACCAAAAGTAACATAGCGGTGGATCCACATGAAACTTACAAATTACCACAGATTGATTTGGACACCACATGGACCTATTGGACTTAATGTTTGCCCTGCTGGATTTGGGACTTGTGTCAGTCCTAATGTTTTGTATTCCCCTGTTGTGTGTACCTTTTGGAACAGCAATGTTTATCTTGTGCCTTTGAATGTTGGAAGTGTTTAACTTTTCATTTGTACAGAGGCTCATAGCAAAGAGTTTGCTTTTGATCTTGGAGGAGACTTGGGACTTGAACTTTTCAGAAATGCTGAAACTGTTAGGACTTTGGTAACTCTTAGAGATGGACTAAAATGTTCTGTTTCACAAAGGAATGTACATGAGTTTTTGGTGGTCCAGGGGCAGAATGTTATGGTTTGTGTCTCGTTGTCCCCTAATGCTTCATGCACTCATGGGGTGGACTTCTAGATTTCATGATGAACTCATGATCCACTGGGATCATGGGTATGAGTGCTATATCTGCCCTTGAGCAGGTAATTGCATTACATTGTAAGGTAGGAAGAGGGGATACCTACCTGCCTGAGCTGCTGCCACTCCCTGTTGCTCTCTGCACTTTCCAAGTGCCTTGAAAGGTTGCTCTTTCCCATGTGCTGCTCTGCCTTGGAGCCAGCTGAGTATGGACTGAAATTTCAAAATAACTGTGAGCTTAATAAACCTTTCCTTCCTTCATTTTGAGTGCTATGTATTTGTCCCAGCAATGAAAGAAAAATAACTGAGACATCCAGTGATGGAATGTTTCTAAAATATACCTTGACTTAGTATAATTATCTTGCATTTTTTTACATTCATTGGCCTGTTAATGTGGCTGTCAATCTGAATATATGGTGATTAACTATATGAAGTCTTAAAAGAAAAATAAATCTGATCCTGAAAAAAATAAAAGAGGGGAAAATTTGAAGTGCATTATGTACACATACCAGTTCCTCATATTGAATATAACCTTTGTGTATTGCAGATATTTATAAATAAAAGTTTAAAAAGTAAATGAAATACTAGTACACTTAATTGGAACCCAAAGAATAAAAACCCAGTTAGAAACTATTTAAAAGAACTCAAGTTAAAAATGAATAAATAAACAAT
>NW_004524733.1:4466797-4484443 GCF_000260255.1 Octodon degus
GGAACCAGGGATTGAACTCAGATCCTTGCATTTACCAGTCAAGTGCTTATCCTATTGAGCCATCTCCCTAGCCCCCAGAGTGACAAGTTTTAATGAAGGTATGGAGAAACTTGAAGCCATATTTAATGCTGGTGGAAATGTAAGATGGTACATCTATTTTGAAAGTAATTTGCTAGTTACTAAAAAATTTAACTATAGTTATCGCATGACCCAGTAATATCAATTCTGGGTTTAAAAGATGTGAAACCCAGATCTTTTATGATTTGATTGATTTATGGAAGCAAGATACTTCTCATTGGCTTAGGCCACTGATAAGTTCATATTTCAATGTGATGTTGGGAGGTGAAGCCTGCTCAGAAAAAGACCACCGGGGTGTGGTCTGAACAGGTCTACTGACCCTCCTTCTCCCTCTCTGTCTCCTGCTGTCATAACATGAGCTATTTTTCCTCTACCATGCTGCCGGCCAACTACAGACTGCAACTTCTAAACTGTGGACAAAAACTAACCATTTCTCTTTACAGTTGTGGGTGTCAGATATTGTGTGTCAGTGATGAGAGAATAGCTAAGATATCTATCTATGTCTATATATCTATATCTATATCTGTATCTGCATCTATAGTTAGTGATATAAATATCAACATTCATCCATAGAAAATAACAGAGTACTATTATATACCAAAACAAAGATGATTTTTTAAATCCTTGTCTATGTTACAGTAAGTAGAAAAAGGATTAGATGTAGGAGCCACATATATGATTTAAGTTAAAAGTTCTAAATGCAAAAGTCTTTCTATCTTTATAGAATGATAAAAAATAGGAAGCTATTGCAGACTGTTCAGGCCCACCACTTCCCAAATGAGTGGACAGCGAGGACTTTAATGAAAGAGGTAAGTGGCAACATTTTAGGGCTCCTGAATGATCAAAACCTTCTAGTAGGATTTAAGATTCTCTGGGGGCCAAGACAAAGAACTTCTCTGGGGGCCTTAATTTATTTGGTTTTCAAACAAAAAAAGAGGAAAGAGCAGGAACCTAAGCAAGACCTGGGTAATTAGCACAAAAACTTCCCCAAACAGTAAATGATGCAAAATAGGAGACTATCTTATCTCCAGATTGACATTCACCATAGGAGTGAAATACCTTCAGTTATGGTCATTATCTAGTCAATTGGAGTGGGAGACACCCATCCTCATCTGGGGCCTGATCTTGTCCTTAGAGATCTCACAGCATCATAGGGCCCACTACAGGCCTCAGCCAGGAACTGTGATTCATACCATTTCACTCACCATGAATCCAATGCCCATCTGAAGACAAGAGGCCTAGGCCTGGAATAGACCCACAAGTAAACAAAGATAGACAATTGATTAATTTTAAGTCCCTCTCGGAACTGCATCATAGTGGTACCTATCAAGAAGCGATGACACTGAGTAGTGACAATGAATGAATATGAGGTAACATTTTTGAGGGGGTGAAACTATGCTTTAATTAGATAGCGCTGTTATAAGTTTGTAAATATGTTAAAAGTTTTTGAGTTTCAAGTTTTAAGTGGGTGAATTTTATAGTGTATGAATTATACCTAAACAAAAATTTATCTTTAATGTTAGTAATATTTTATCATCTTTTAAAAATTAATCTACAGTTCATTGGGAATTAATTTTTTGTTAACAAAACATATATAAGGTGATGTGTTGCCTTTACACAGAGCAAGAAATGCTTACTAAGGTATATTAAAATATGTCATTATCTGCCATGGTAACTCTAATATTTCATACAGCCAGAAATTTAGCCCAAATAATTTAATGTTCAATTGTTAGTGGGAGCAAAATTTGCATCCTTACATTCTCTTCTATGATAAAATACCCTCATTTGCATAGTGTTTGCTTGGCTTTCAAACTGGGAGTTGCATGTTCTTGGAATCAGACTACAGGAAACATAAATCCTCTGCTCTGTGACCTGCCTTAATTCATGCAGCCCCTGAGTTTAACAGTATAGCTATGTGACCACCTTGTGATAGTTTTTTTATTAGCAACAGAACTTGGACTCCACTGTGACCTGGCTGTTTTCCTCTCTGTTGACCCTGGGTTTGTTTCTGTAGAGACTTGGTATCTCTTTGGCTCCTGTACTGTTGTACTTCTGCCTACCTCACTTTATGTCTTTAATTAGAGCTTCCAGCTTATCTGATTTTCTGTCCCTTGCCTTATTTAAGCATATCTACAGCCAGCAGCAGTATTGAATTAATTTGATATTTCTCATTTCACATCTTTATCAAATTCAATTAGATTTGTTCTGACCTTTTTGCCTGATAGTGTAATATTAGACTCAATGAGAACCAAAAAATGTCATATCATACAGAGACAGAGTTTAAACTCTACCTATTATATGCAAGGGAAATATGTATTTATCACTCAATTATAAATGTGAAAGTAACAATGCTTTTCTCTAGTATGTTTCTTTTTGAGTTTTCTCTACTTAGGAAGAAAACAAGTGTTTAGTCCTTAAATTCTTTACAAATTTTAGAAATGGCATTAGTCTTGCATCAGCACATCTGTCCTTACACAGAAAGTATAGTTTATATTTATGTTTAAATTGTATTTTCATTGTACACCACAAAAACAAAGTATCTATTGCATATTTCATATGATTATTGTAATTTATAGTAGTCATTTATGCATGTTTGTAGGGGGAAAGTATGTAATTCTATTAAGCAAATTATCAAAAATGTTAGGAACACATTCGTCTTTACAGTAAGAGTTGCATCATGAAACTCAAGCTGAGAAAACCAAAACTGTATTCATTTTTAAAAGTTTTTGAGATGAGAAGCGAGAAGCAAGAGTGGTTTTTACCCTACAGGAATTGTCATCTCTGTCCACGTGGGGCAGACAGGTGTCTAGGTTGGCAATGCTTGCTGGGAACTGTACTGCCTTGAACATGGAATCCAGCCTGATGGTCAGATGCCTAGTGACAAAACCATTAGTGGCAGGGACGACTAGTTCAACACGTTCTTCAGAGAGACTGGGGTTGGCAAGCACATGCCTAGAGTAGTGTTTGTGGACCTGGAGCCCACGGTGGTAGACGAAGTGCGCACGGGTTTCTACCGAAAGCTCTTCCACTCAGAGCAGCTGATCATAGGAAGGAAGGTGCAGCTAATAATTATGCCAGAGGGCATCATACCATTGGCAAGAAAATCACGGACCTGGTCCTGGACCGCATCCACAAGCTGGCGGATCTGTGCACAGGCCTGCAGGGCTTCCGCATCTTACACAGCTGTGGAGATAGTACCCGCGTCTCTACTCATGGAGCTGCTCTCAGGGGACTAGGGCAAGAAGTCCAAGAAGGAGTTTGCCATTTACCCAGCCCCCCAGGTGTCCACAGCCATCGTGGAATCCTACAACTCCATCCTGACCATGCATACGACCCTGGGACCACAGACTATGTCTTCTTGTTGGACAATGAAGCCATCTATGGGATCTGTCCACTCAACGTGGACATCGAGCACCCCACCTACACCAACTTTAATCGTCTGATCCGGCAGATAGTGTCCTCCATCACAGCCTCCCTGCACCACAATTTCGATCTCATGTATGCAAAGCCTGCCTTTGTGCACTGGTACATGGGAGAGGGCATGGAGGAAGGGATGTTCTGCTAGGCACGGGAGGATCTGGCGGCACTAGAAAAGGATTATGAGGAGGTGGGCATGGATTCTCTGGAAGCAGCAAATGAAGAAAGAAAATACTGAGTAGGCATGAGCAACTGGCAACTCTTCCTTAACTTCTCACCTACATGCGCTATTTACCATTACAATATGTACCTATTAAAGTTCCTGTATTGAATCATTCAAAAAACAAAAAGGTTTTTGAGTAATTTTTCCCCCCAACCTGATAAACTGCAGAAAATATTTTCTATCAGTCATAATCTCTTGTTTTATTATAACCATGCAGGTTCTTTGAACTTTCCACTCTGCAGCTTTTACATGGGAATTACACCTCAGTATCTATCCTACCATAATACCAATTTTCTTTTTTCTTTCTTTCTTTCTTTTTTTTTTTTTTTTTTTTCCAGAACCGGGGATTGAACTCAGACCCTTGCGTTTGCCAGTCAAGTGCTTTCCTACTGAGCCATCTCCCCGGTCCCCCATAATATCAATTTTCAAAGCCCAACATTTTTACGGTGACTTCTGTCAATATTTTGTAGATATGAGAGACACTGTGAGTAAAAAATACACATGTAAAAAATCCTGTGATCAAATCCTTCTATATTTTCTTCATAGGTAGTTACATTTAAATGTGTAATAAAGATCTCTTGCATTTCAGAGCTCCACTATTGCTTACATCAGGTCACATTACTACTCTAAAACTCTGGAATCACAAACGCTTCAAAATTGGAAAACTTTTAAGTAACAAGATGAGGCTACAAGCTGAAAATTTTCCATTTTATCCCATGTGATAGTTTCTACTCAAAACACATCAACTAATCTGAAGATAACATCACGCAATACAACAACTATTGTCAAAATCCTATTACTTTGTTTGATGGAATTTTATGTCATTTCTAATTTCTTAACCGATTTGTATTCTTTAAAAAGTAAAGAAACAGGTGTAAAAGGATATAAAGTAAAACTGGGTTACAGGTGTAAATCAGTGGCATAAGGACCTGCCTGATAAGTGCACAGTCTCAAGTGCTACCCTCAGTACTGCATAAATAAATAAATAAATAAATAAATAAATAAATAAAATAGAATTGTAAAAAAAAAATTCCAAAGCTTAAAGCTGAATACCCAATCTATGTTTATTAATTTATGATATTCATAACCCACAAAACAATGTCAATAGATTCTAGGTTTATTGAGAACATGATATGTGGTCTTTAATTATTAAATTTTGTAACATATTAATATGCTTAAAGTAACCCTATACTTGTTTATCTATTTATACTAAATATCACTAGCAAAAGTTGCCTGATAACATTAGCATAAACAACCCAATACTAATGTTTTTCTATTAAAAACTCTCTTTGTCCTTGATTTAAAGCAAAATAGCTCGTTCTAATCTTTATTACTTAAGGTCTAGCCCTTATAGTTTTACTTTATATCCTTTTATTTTTTCAGGTCAATCTGTCTGAAGAAGATTCATTATCTGTTTCCCAAATCAATATCACCTCCAGCCTATCCTTGTCTCTTTCTGAACTCATTCTCCCTCTCTGCCGCACAAAAATCAATACATCACAAAGGCTTATTACTCTTTTAGAGAAGAAATCTGTCCCGTTGCCATATGTAACATGTGACACATTTTACTTGACCAATACATATTTTTAATTAGTCTATTTTTTCAGTGTTATGGTTTTCATGAACTCATCATTAACAGATGTTCTTTGCGGTATTGGTTGATTTAAATTTTTTTAGGGAAAAGATGTCTGCCCAAGGTGGTATCATCTCTTTTCAAAAGCTAAAAGAGTCCTGACCAAATCAATAAAAGTTCTGCCCAGAATAATTTTGGGTAGGTTGTCTTCAAAACGAAAACAAACGAAACCTGTTATTGTTAATGCTGTGAACTATTTTGCCAATTTCAAATGGTGAGATTTTTTCATTATTTTCCTGTGGAACTATCAAATCTAGGCCTTCTTATGTGCACTCACTTCGGGCTTGAAAACATAACTGAATAGAAAGTGAAAGGACAGGAAAAGGATATTTCACAAACCCAGTATCAAAAGAAGAGTGTCTATTTTTATATCAGACCAAATTGATCTGACATTAAATAGAAAAGAAGGTTATTTTATAATGATTAAATAAAGAATCCATAGAGAAGATATTACAATTATAAAGAAAACATCAGAGATATTAAATATGCAAAGAAAATGGAATGGAAGGAAGTAGATAGGTGTATGATAAAATAATTCAGTATTCCACTTTTAATAGTTAACGGAACAACCAAAAGTCATCATTAAGATACAGAAAATTTTACTACTATTACATAATTCGGCTTAGTGGACACACACTAAACAGAGTACTAAACAATAACAGACAACATAAGAGACAGGATCTTCATCACCAGTAGTTTCTTCAAACCATAAAATGTTTAGACATTTTTAGACTATAGAAGGCCACCGCTATTCTCAGTCAACATATACCAGCTCTTAATATACTGTTCATTACTACAAACAATTGAGTGTAGTATTATCTCAACATTGGCTTTATATTCATTTAGAGTCAACATAAAATTTCAATTTTCAATAATTCAGTGAGTATTTTCTTTATTTTTTTTTCAACTCAGAAGGCTTCATGCTCTCCATACTAACATTTTATCAGTGAAAAGGATCAACAGTTAACTTGGGCCAAGTGATAAAGTTTGTATTTGTCATTGCAGAGATTACTATAGATAAAAGGATATACAATTACAATGCAAAGTTTCCGTTTATTGAGATTTTTATATCCCATTCACTTGAAATAATAAAACAATAATGTATCCAAAAATACAAAAAAATAAATAAATAAATGAAAAATAAAAGATCTCAATCCCAAAACTTAACTCTATACCTTAGGTAACTAAAAATGTAACAACAAACTGACAACAAAGGTAGAATAAAGAAGTATACAATAAAGAATTGAACAGAGATAAAGCAACATAGCGAATAGATCAACAGAGAAAATAAATAAGACCAAGAGTTTGATTTTTCAAAAACCCAAGAAAATGGACAATGAGATAGATTGTCAACAAAAAATAAGATTCAAATAATCAAAATTAGTAATGAAAATACTACTTATTTTAAAAAAGTAAAAATGATTACAGGAAAAAACTATGAACAATTGTACAATAAACAGTTGAACAGCATCGCTCATCATTAGCAACATGTCCTATTTCATGCTCCTTGGAGGACGGGCGTGGTAAGAAAGGAGCTAAATGTTGCAAGAAGATGAAGACACTAGAACCCTGTTTTGCTTTTACACCCACTGTGGACAGCAGTACAACGGCTCTCCAAACACTGAAAATAGTACTATCATATTTTATTCAGCAATTCCAGTTTTTGAACAGGAACTTATAAGCCCATGTTTATAGTAGCACAATTTGCAATGGACTAAAGGAGAAGCAAACCAAGTGTCTACATAGAGGTGAATAAACAAGGTGTAGTAAACCACATACAGTGATATATCTTTCAAACCTAAAAGAGAAAGGGATTTTGACACTTGCTTCAATCTGGTTGAAAAGGCAAATGTAGTAAAACTACTCTTGCAAGATATATAAAGTAGTGGAATTTACAGAGATAGCAAAATAGTGGTTGCCAGAGTGTAGCAGAGAGAAGAATGGGAAAGAGTTCGATGAGTATGGAGTGATAGGTTGAGAAGGTGAGGCCCTCGTGAAGATAGATGCTAGCGCCAGGTGCACAACAGGCACAGGGTACTTCATAGCACTGAGCTGGACACTTACAATGTCTGTAACAATAAATTTTGTGTGATATTTTATCATTATAAAGCAAACATATCAAAAACTATAATGTAGAATTTGACTTTTATTTCATTTGCCTTTGCTTTTATTAAGCACATATTCTTACATAAATAATATTACATAAAAATAAAAGGAACATGTTACAAATGGAGACACCTCCAGGAAGATCTTAATCCCACTGATTACTTGTTCACCAGCTCTGAGGCATTTTCATTATCATAATAAATTACATAATCATTATATAATTATCTATAATTATAACATCATGTAGCTATAATTATAACTAAATGAACATCTCCTAAGCAACTACAATATGCCAGAGGCTGTACATAACGAAAAGAATTTTTTTGGCTTTGTCCCTTTCTAATTTTGGCTGGACTATGTGCTTTCTTTATCTTTAGAAGCCAAAAGAACCTCTTAGAATATAAACTTTTACTACAGCTTTTCTCTTCTATGCTTACTTTATAAACATTAAAATGTTTCAGTTTATCTTAAAACAGTTCATTTGAGAAAAAAATGAGAGAAGCCATCATAGTAATTTTTATCTAGCATATAAAAAATTTCCCAAGGTATTTATACTTTTGGAACTGAAAATAGATGTCTTATTAAACTATTTTGAAATTGCATAAGGAGAAAAACACAAAACCTCGAAGGCGAATAGAGGGAGGTTCAAAATTTGTATAATGTGCTTTGATGAGGAGAATCAAAGGATTGCAGATTTAATCACAGGCAGAACTTTAAAGTCTAATTATAGAAGTCCATCATCTGGAGCCAAAGGCCAGAAAACTAATTCTGACTCATAAATGTAACTAAATTGAAGCTCATTTTGCAGAAGAATCATCTGAGCTTCATGGAGACGTGGTTGATTCGGTACTTTGCTCCATTTACTTTCTTGGCAAAAATCTGCAGGGATATAAAAAAAAGTTTGCAAGTCATCAATTAAAAATTCTTTGATGTGTTTTCAGAAAGGAAGGCTATCTAACCTCCAGCCAGTAAAGCTACACGTATGCCTATATGGTTTGTGTTCAACACTGAGGCTATATTATTAAATATAACTGTTACTGATACATAAAGTAACAGTTATATTTTGCTGATATTTATAAAAAACATAGAGGATTTCTGATTAAAAGTTAAATTTTATATTCTTATTTTCCATATACGTGACAGTGAGAAGGAATGTATGCAACAATAAGGAAAGCCAAAGTTTAATCTGGAAATTCATAAGACAAGGACAATGAGTATGTGGATGTGTTTCATTTAATCACGGATAATTAATAATGTGGTAGAAATATTTAAGTGTATGTTAGCGATCTCTGAATTGCTAAAAATTTATTACTCACAAAACATGAACCCAGGCAGCAATGAATTATCATTATTCTTTCATAGAAAATAGAATAATTTAACAGCACGATAAATTACATACACACTGACATCTAACAGTTTATTTAGAGTACATAGACTTTGCTAAAGTACTTCTAATCCATTCCTTTCAGTTTTTTACCTAACATCACAATCTCATTAGTAATATTTGACACATTTCTCACATAATTGGCATCTGCACAATGAATAAATATCTAGATAGTGTTGTGAAATGTTTTTAAGAAAAAATGAATAGGTTTTTTTGGTTACAATGTTCTATTTATTCCCTTAAAATGATTTTTTCACTTATATTCACATTGCCTCATAATAAAATAATTAATTATGGAGCCAAGATTGTGGTGTTGTTATGGGAGAAGATGGCAGAATTATCAACGCATACAATGTGTGTTTCAACTACCTTTCACTAATTGTAGGAATAATAAGGAGAGCAAAATGTTTCCTACCCAGGAAGATGCAAAATTTCATTTGTTAAACTGCTTTCAGATATTATTTTAATCATACATATTTGCCTGAGTTTATACACTCAGAATTCAAAGGAATTTTATCAGAAATCACTTTGATTATGTTTTCTAAGATTAACATTTCACATAAAACATACAATAAAGACAAAAGTAAAAATTCATCTGTCACTTTAATTTTATTAATATGCAGAAAATATTTAGGGATTTTTTTTCAGGCACTCTTTTTCCCAATGCTTGTTGATATATTTTGCATTTTTCCTATTAAGCTGGGAGTGAATAAAACATCTACACTTTTTATAAACTTAGTATAAGCCAGGGAATTATTTCTTCTACAAATGAACACAGTTCATTAAAAAAGTAGGAAAATATTGAACTAAACAGGTCTGTAAAGTATTCTGAATTAAGCACCACTTGTAGCAAACAAATAGTGAAGAATAGCATAGTGTGGGAATGAAAATAAGCCCAAAACAAGGCTGACTAGTTTGATACATTTGTTGCCACCCAAGTCTGTGTTGATTACTGATATCACACTTCTAATTACTGCAAGCTTGTCTTGTAATCATGAGCCCTTCAATCCTTCTTCACTTAAATTTATGTCTTGTGTCCTTTTTATGCTTTTTAAACAACGTTAAAAGTGTTACTTAAATACCTATGATGCTCTTTGTTAAGTTGATTTAATCTCTAACAGAGCATAGGAGGTATACTAAAACATCTCAGTTGGTCTATCTTAAGTTTAAATTGGATTGCACATAATTCTATGCTATTTATTATACATAGCTTTCATATTCCATGAATTTTTTTAGTTATGCTTTGGTTTTCCTTTTTAATAGATATTGGACTTGATAACCCAATAACAAGGTTGGAATGAAAAAATAACCAAGCGCTGGAAGGAAAACTGAGTAAGAGGCAGCAGATACCCTTTGAAACAAGGACACTATTAAAGATAGCAAAATAACTTATTTTCACACTGATGGGACTTGGTATACATCTGTGCCTAGGGCTGGGAAACTTCGACACAGTGATACTTTTTTCATCATGAAGCTAAAATTGTTCTGTGATGTATGGTGGAAAACTCACTTTGTTCCAAAGCCCTTCTTTAAAGATAGCTTCAGGCCTCAAATTTGAATTAATGGTGCCTGCAGAATAGCAGCTCTGACCACTAACGGGTTGGTAATTTTGCTTGAGCAAGCACTCATAAGAAGACAGATCATCAAAATTCTTGAAAAGCTTCTAAAATGATGGCATGGACGCTGGGCATCTCATATTATGAGAAACATTGCCTTGAGATAGGTATAATTCTATGAGAGAGGTACCACTCATTTAATTACAAAGATAAGATAACCTTAAAAAACTGATGTAGTCTTATGTTCCTTAAGGTTCTCTAAAGAAACAGAGTCAATAGAAATTATAAGCATACTTACACAAGAGGATTTATTAGGTATAATTACAAAGTCAGAGCCAAGACAGTCCACAGTGGTGCTGCATGCTGAGGGGCACAAGACCTATCACTTGCTCAACCAGGAAGCCGGAAAATGCAGAAGAATCGAAGATGCAACTCCTGTCCAAGACTGAAGGTCTTCGGACCCACTGGAGGGTGGATGGAATGCTGAGTCTTCACTGGAAGGCTAAAGCAACTGGAGACTTGGAGATTGATATACAAAATCAGCTGCAACAAAGGAAAAGTTCATCCAGGAAGACTAAGTTTCTGAGGGCATTTCTTTCTCTCTCGCATTTTCTCAGGAAGCCTATGGCTGGGCACCACCTATAACAGAGTGGATCTTCCTCAGCTTACTGGCCTCCACCTCAATCATCACAGGCAACCACAGAAACCTATGCTCCTAATCTGGTAGTCATTTCTTAATCTATTCAAAGTGCCCTATTAATTCATGGTCACAGGAACCTCTTATGTAATGTAGATTTGTAATATTTTTTAATGAAAATGAAAAGGGAAAAAAGAAATAGTATTTGAAAAATAAGTGCCCAATGGGAAAATATAATTAAATGTGTTTTCCCCAGAAGAAAGGAAGGAGAATCATCGTTGAAAAACAATAAAAAATAAAGAAGTTTAGATATATGCACAGTCAAGCTAAAAAAATCTTCAGGACCGTTTTTCAGATTTTAGTCTTGATATAAGCATAAACTGAGGTTTAATTGAAAATTAAATGAAATTCACCATATTTTTGTGGATCAATTCCCCTGTACCACATTTTGCACCATTTTCTGAGGGGATCAAATCCTTAAAAAATGAAAATAGACAAATGTAACTCCTCTAGTTATTAAAACAGAACTAAGATAATATGGACTGTAATAGATCAAATCATGACCTCTGGGCTTTGTTTCCTTTTGACGTTGTTGTTGTCGTCATTTATTTGTTTTGTAAATTATGGTGCTCCTTCCTTTTCACATTATCTGTACTACTGCTACTTGTGTGGTAGAGTGATTCAGTTTCAACAATAGTGGACTTGGCCTGTGTGGCCGTAAGTATTTACTATCTCTTACCTAACATGAAAAGGTTACTGGTCCCATGGCAAGAATATCAGGGAAACATTCTTGAAGAAAATACATCTTTACATATATAATTACAGGTAGGAAAAATGTAAAATAAGTTTGGATTTTGCTATTTTGTTTTTATTTTTATTAGTTGATGTTTACAGAACCTAATCTTTACATTCGTCATGGAGCTTGATAATGATTTCACATGAATTGGTATGCTTTAATGTTTCCACATAAGTTTACCAAATCTGTATGAAGTAGTGCCATGTTTATGTAAAAAATTTTAAAAGTGAGATGGAGAGCGTAATTGTGAAATATTCCCGAACCCATAGCCATGGGACACCTTTTGCAGGTTGTGTTGTGCAACTATACCACATCAAAGGGGGTGCCATCCCTCCACAGAGGTGATGTATTTATAAACTTATCTGCAATAATTATCTGATAGAATGCAATAAAATGTCCATTCCCTACAAAGGTCAGTTTTGCAATTGGACGTAAATTATAATGAAATATTTTGTTGTGACTCTCTTTACAAAGCACAATGTTATCACCAGAGTATGAACATAAAAATAAACAAAATGAGGGGAACTACCCGCTCAGACCCCCCTCCTGTCCCTCTCTTGGACAGGAGCTTTCTTTCTCTCAATAAATATATTCTGTTAGTAAAAAAATAAAAATAAATTTAAAAAAATAAACAAAATGAAAAGCGTGAAAGTGAAAAGTGAGCCCTGGATTTTGCCACATAAAGTGACCATCAATTTTTTGTGCAGACTACTTTTGGGTTTACTTGACTTTTATGGTGCTATTAAAATGTAAATTTTGTACAGCATGAATAACGAAAGAACCTGAGTGAAGTGTATGTGCCTCACCTTGAGCTGGTCTCAGTGTTACATTAAAGAAATTTGGTTGGCCTACATGTTAGCATTCAGAATTCTATGATTCAGCTTTAAATAAACAAAGCAAATATTCACAGTAAATAAAACCCTTTGGAGATAATGTATAATTTCTAAAATAAATTCAATCATCTTATACTGCTGGGTCTTAAACCATTGAATTTTGAGATTGTCAACATTTTCACAAATCCTAATGAAAAATCTCTGGAAAATTTATAGTAATGTAATTTTTTAAAATATTTATGCACATATGTATTGTATATCCCTGGTGGAAATAGCTTTTAACTAAATGTTTAAGATTAAATTTTGTGATTATTTCCTTTCCTTCACTACATTTGAAAATACTAATATGGTAATAGAGACATTTGCCAAGCAAATGTTAGAATGAATGTAATGTAATCTGAGAGTACATTCAAGGCACCCTGAGTTAAAGTGACTTTATTTAACATGGATGCTTTTACAGTGAGGTGGACATCTCGTGTGACTTTTGGGACCAATGTAACATTTAGACTGGCACAGTTGGAAAACAGGCAAGAACATCCTAGGCAGAAAGCTTCTAGGACAATAACTCCATAGAAATTCCAGAACATTAATAATTAGAAAATATGAATCTTAGAGGAGCATGCCCATTGTGCCCTCCACTATAAGGAGATAAAAAATACTCATGTGGAAAAAAGATCACTACAGGTGACTGTTGAAAAAAAAATTAAACAAGTGTAGAGTAAATGGAGAACACCTATGTCAGAAACTGAGAAAAAACTGAAAAGAGGGCACAGGAAGTGCAAAAAAATGTGAAAGCTCATTGTGGGAGAAAATTACAGAACTTCAAAGAAGTCCTGAGAGTGTCAAATGCTCAGAGGAAAAAAAGGGGAGCAGAATCTAAACAGATGATTTACTGTCAACTACAAACTTTTAAAATAATGTTTTTTTTAAAAAAATAAGAAAGCAGAAAATAAGAATTCAGAATTCAAGGTGAAAGCAGCCCTTACAGAACTGTCCTGAGGTTGTCAGTAACAAATATGGAAGAAAATATGAGAAACAGAACAAGTCTTTAAAATGATCTTTCAGTTATTCTATGTGTGTGCACACACATGTGAAATTTCTGAAATAGATACAATTTGATCATGTCAGATTGCTTCAGTCAAGGTTAAAGATGTAAGGAAAGAATGATAGCTGATGTCAGAAAATACTGAATATAATTATTCTGGTTAAGTTTCCAGAGGTAGAAATAACTGATAATGAAAAAGTAACTGTATACTCATGAAAGTTGTTGTTTTTTTAAAAAAATTTTTATTGGTACATGTATGAAAGACATACAACATCCATCATAGATTTCAGTGCTATCCTACCCAGATTATTTTCTTTTATTAATTTTTCTTTTATAAGGCAAGTACAAATTATAAATAAAAGAGAAAAAAATCAAGTGATAGTTTCATTTCATAAAGTAATATCAATTTTAAAGTACTGGGGCCAGGGAGATGACTTGGTAGGAAAAATGCTTCCCTGGCAAGCACAAGGGTCTGAGTTCAAACCCTGGTTCCATATATATAATATTTGATGTAGTGCATAGTGTAGTCTTCCAGTTACTCTTATTACCAGATATACTTATGTGAAATTGGAAGAAAAAAGAAAAAAAGACAGAAATGTGTAAGAAATTAAGACAGTAACAAGTAAAAACAATTGTAAAAAGGAGAAAATATAAATTAATAATTATTTGCTCGTTCCATAGACCAGCAGAAATGCATAGTACAATTGTCCAAGCTATCCTGCATATATACATAGATATATTTATTTCCTCACTCTCTCTCCTGTCGTTCTCCTCAAATCAGTAACTCCTTCCTATTGAATAAGTCCATTCCTTTTTCCCAGTACCTGTTGTACCCTTTAGATTCCATTTTCTCTTTCCGGTTCTCAAACTAAGGAGACAATACAATGTTTGCCTAAGTAGGTCTGATTTATTTCACTTAGGAGTATCTTTACTAGTTGCATCCCTTTACTGACAAAACTCTCACATTGATCTTGTTTCATAGCTGAATAATATTCCATTGTGTAAAAATACTACATCTCCTTCATCAATTCTATAGTTAATGGGCCTGTGGGTTGTTTCCAGGTTTTAGTATAACAAACTGTGCTGCTTAAAATACAGGTGCACACAAATCACTGTGGTATGAGCTTTTCATTTCTTCTAGAAAAAAATACCTAGGACAGGAATAGCTGGCTTGAATGGGATCTCCAATCCTAGCTTTGAAAGAATCTCCACCCTGATTTCCATAGTGGTTGTACCAATCTGCATTCCCTCCAACAGTGCAGAAGTGTTCTTATCCCTCCACAGCCTCTCTGACATTTGTTATTGGATGACATCTTGATGTTAGCCAATCTTTCTGGGATGAGATGGAGTCTCAGGGTTATTTTAAATTGTATTTCTCGAATTACCAATGATTTTTAACATATTTTCAAGTATTTACTAGCCATTTATATTTCTTCATCAGAAAAGTGTATATTCATCTTGGATGGCCATTTTTGGGTCTGTGAATTTGGGGGAAGTTTTAAAATTCCTTATATATTCTATATGGCAGGATTTTGTCTGAGGGAGAGTTGTTTATAATTTTTTTCCCAGTTTGTGGGTTTTCTGTTTACTTTGTTGGAGATTTGCTTTGACATCCAGTAACTATTCAAAAGGATGATATCCCAATTGTTGATTCGTTGAAGTAATTTCTGTGCAGTTTGCTTTTTGTTCATGAGCTATCTACCTACCCCTACATCACTAAGATTTCTATCTATATTTTCCTCCTGAAGATGTAGTGTTTCTGTTTTAATATTTAAATCTTTTATCCAGTTTCACTGCAGCTTTGTGAATGGTGATAGGTATGGGTCTAGTTTTAGCTTTTGGCATATGGATAGCCAATTTTGCTTGCACCATTTATTAGAGAGGGTATCTTTCTTCCAATAAACCTTTTAAGCCCTTTTATCAAAGATAAGGTGGCTGAGTGTGTTTGCAGCTCTGTCTGCATCTTCTAATCTGTTTCATTGATCCTCAGTATGCCAGCACCATGCTGATTTTATCACAGTAGCTTCAAAGTATAATTTCAGATCAAGGATTGTGATGCCTCTTTCCTTTCCTTTGTTTCTCGGGATTGCTTTTGATATTCTGGGTCTATTCTAGTTCAAAATGAATGTGAAGAAATTTTTTTTCTAGCTCTGTGAGTATGGTATCTTATTTGGGACTGCATTGAATCCGTATAAGAATTTTGGGAGTATTGCCATTTTCACAATGTTGGTTCTTCCTATCCACAAACACAGAATATCTTTCCATTTTCTCAAATGCTCTTCATTCTCTTTTCTCAGAGTACCATGATTACCACTGTATAATTGTTTTACTTCCTTTGTGATATTGATATCTGGATATTTCTTATTTTTGGATGTTATTGTGAAAGTTGTGTTTTCCCTAATTTCTCTCAGTGAATGCATTGTTCATGTACAAAAATCCTACTGACTTTTGGGTGTTGACTTTGTATACTGCTACATTAGTGAATTTGATGATTAAATCTATAAGACAGTTTTTGAAGTTTTGGGGGTCATCTATCTACAGTATCATGCCATCTGCAACTGATAATTTCATTTCTCCTTTTCCAATCTCTATTTCTTTTATTTCTTTCTTTTGTCTAAATGCTCTGGCTGTTTCCAGAACGATAATGAAGAGGAGTGGAGAAAGTGAACAACATTGACTTATTCCTGATTTTAAAGTTAAGGTCTTCAGTTTTTGCCTATTTAGTATGACATTAACTATTTGTTTCTCACAGATGGCTTTTGTCAGATTGCTATGTAGACTATTCTGATTTGCTTTAGTATTTTTACTATTAATGAGTGTAAGACTTTGTCAAAAGCATTTCTGTATCTCCTGAGATGAACATGCTGTTTTTGTTCTTGGTTCTATTGATGCTGTGTATTACATTTATGGATTTGCATATGTTGAACCATCCCTGAATTCCTAGGATGAATCCCATTTGGTCATAATGTATAATCTTCTTGATAATTTTTTGCATTCTATTTGCAAGTATTTTATTCAGGATTTTTGGAATGGCATTAATTAGAGAGATTGACCAGTAGTTCTCTTATTTAATTGGACCTCTCTATGGTTTTGAAATCAGAGTAATACTTGCCTCCAAGAATGAGATTAGAATTGCTTTTCTTTCAATTTCATTGAATGGTTTGAGAAAAGTAGGCACTAAATCCCTAAAATTTTGGAGAATTCTGCTGTGAATCCATTGGGACCTGAGCTTTCTTTGTTGGTAGCTTTTTATTATTTTATTTTCAATTTGTTTCTCATTATTAGGTTATTCAGAGTTTGTATATCTTCTAGACACAGCTATGGCATTTTATATGTAATTAGGAAATTAGCTATTTCCTCTGTGTTTTCCATCCTGTAAAAGTAAAGATTTTATTTATTTATTTATTTATTTATTTATTTATTTATTTATTTTGGTATAACCAGGGATTGAACTCAGGCCCTTGCACTTGTCAGCAAGCACTTATTCTACTGAGCTATCTCCCCGGCCCAAAAGTAAAGATTTTAAAAGAAAGTATTTATGATCTTCTGAATTTCTCTAGGGTCTGTAATGGTTTTTGCACTTTATTCTTTATTGTATGAATTTGGGGTTTTTCTTTTTTTAATGATATTGGCAGGGACTTATCAATTTTATTTATTATTTCAGAGAATCAACTTTTTTAGTTCATTTATACTTTATATTGTTTTCTTGATGTCCAGTGCATTAATTGCTGCTCTAATCTTCATAATTTCCTGTCTTGTCTGGACTTTGGGATTGACTTGATCTTCTTTTTCTGGGAGCTTGTGATTCAGCAAAAGATCTATTTGGGCTTGTTCTGTTTTCCTGATGTGTGAACTTCCTGCTATAAATTTTTACCATAAGTTTGCTTTCATTGCATCCGATAGGCTTTAGTAGGTAATATATGCATTTTGGTTTCACC
>NW_004524733.1:4484863-4488506 GCF_000260255.1 Octodon degus
CTTCTTCTTCTTCTTCTTCTTCTTCTTCTTTGTTCAGTATTGCCTAGTTGATGTATCTCTTTGTGGAAGTGGCATGTTAAAGTCCCTCATTACTATTACATTATTGCTCATTTGAATTTTTACATCTGTTAAAATTTGTCTTATTCAGGTGAGTGCTCTTTTGATCTCTTTGAATGATTTCTGGGTTGAAGTTAATATTGTCAGCAATGAGATAACTACCATTGTTTTTTTTGTTTTGTTTTGTTTTTCTTTTTTTATTTCCTATGACATGGAGGATTGTTTTACATCCTTTGATTTTTAGTCTGGGAGTTTCCTTTTGAGTTGAATATGTTTCTTTCTTTTCTTTTCTTTTTTGTTTTTCTTTTCTTCTTTTTTTTTTCTTTTTTTCAGAACCAGGAATTGAACTCAGGCCCTTGCGCTTGCCAGGCAAGTGCTTATTCTACTGAGCCATCTCCCTGGTCCTGAATATGTTTCTCGTATGCAGCATATTGTTGGATTTCATTTCTTAATCCACTCTGCCAGTCTTTTTCTTTTGTTGGGTGAATTGAGGCCCCTTAGGTTGCTGGCTATAACAGACAGGTATTGGCTTATCTTTGTCATGTTATTTTCCAGGTGTAGGTTTCACACTTTTTCCCTCATTTTAATTTCTTGCTCTGCTTTGTGGTTACTTTGTGCTGTTCTTCAAGTGGTGGTCACTTTTGTTTCTATCTAGAATCTCTGTCTGTACTTTTTATAGGTTTAATTTGGTGCCCATGAATTTCTTCAGTTATTTTTTATCATGAGGTATCTTATTTCACCAGTGAATTTGATAGACAGTTTTTCAGGGTACATCAATCTGGGTTAGAAGTTATCTTCTTTCAGGACCTGAAGTACTTGACTCCAAGCTCTTCTTGCTTTTATGGTTTGTGTTGAGAAATCCATAGTGATGCTGATCTGCTTTCCATTGTAGGTGATGGTTCTTCTACTAGCTTTTAATAGTCTATATTCTTTCACTGAATTTCTGAGATCTTATTATGTATCTAGGAGTACATTTTTTGTGGTACCAGAGATTGAACTCAGAACACCTCACTTGCCAGGCAGGCACTTATTCTACTGACCTGGCTCCCCAGCCCTAGGTGTACATTTATTGTGGCTATGGCTTCTGGAGTTCTATAAGGCTCACTTATCTGTATGTCAAGTTCTTTTCCTGTGTTTGGAAAATTTTCTGTTGGTATTTCTGAAAATATTTTTTTTCTGTCATTTGTGCTGTCTTCCACTGCTTCATTGACACCTATTATTCTTATGTTATTTTTCTTTGCATCATCCTGTAGCTACACAATTGTTACTTCTTGATTCTTTGTTAGTTTTAATACATCTTTCCTTTCACATTCATTAGCTGCACCACTGTCTTCAAGGTATAAAAGTCTGTCTTCAGTTTCATTGAAGTGTTTTTATCAGCTTTCAATGAAGTTCTTGATTTCCTGGACATCTGTTTTATTCTGTTTCATGTATTGCATTTTTTACCTGTATTGCTTAAATCCAAATAATTGTGAAATTAGCAGGGAACTAAGATAACAAGAAATTATTTTTATCTTTCACAAAAACAAATATAGCTATTATCAAAATCTTTAAAGAATTCCAGTATCTAAAACCCTGCAAAGACAACCTCATCAACTATTAATCAAAATAGCTAGGAAACTTTTAGAGCAAGTCGGAGGTACAAAAATCATCTGGTACATAAATTCTATTGCTCAGCAATAAAATAGTGAATTGGATGCTCACACGCCCAGATACTTTTGAAGCATCTCATAGTAGGACAGTATAATTTACTCTTAATAGTAGCGTATGATGGACTTTACATTTCCTCCTCTACAAATTCCAAACTTTTTCTGGGATTTAGATATCTTCTCCCTTCTAAGAGAGACAGCATAATCTGTTTGGACAAACAAGGCTTTACAAAAGTTCTCTGATTGTCTAGTTTTTAAAAATGAGATCATTCACATCTATTTTCAGGTCAAGAAAACCTTTAAACGTAAAAGGTTCTATATGATCTGATACTTTTGTGTGATATCAGAGCAACAAAGTACTTCTCAGTTGCAGCTTCCTATGTTGCCTTTGCAATTATTTCCACATGAATTGTTTTGTGTAAGAAAAGACTACACCCCAAAGCAATTCAGTACTGTTCAGGAAGGTGTCATGAGGCTGAAACAGGTCAGCAGCAGCTGAAGTTGAAACAAAAAGGTGTGCGTTTCATCATTCTCAAATTTTCTGGTTCTGGGAAGTATAAATTACTTTTTCCAGTATCTTTTACTATTAGAACTATGCCAAGAATTTTTAATGCTCTTTTATCTTGTTTAAAAATCTACTTTTTGATTTTCATAGCTCTTGCTGAGTATTCACTCTAAAGACCTCTCATATCCACTTATTTCTCATATATTTTAAATTAATTCCTTCAGTTTGCCCCTTTCCACCAGCATCTGACAACAGAAGCTCTTTGGGCACACCAGATAAAAAGAGATACACAGATAATTCCATATATTTTAAACACTCAACTAAAAATTTCTATCATTCCACCATGCCACTAACTTCTGAAAGACAAAACAAAATGAAAAGTGTAATAACAAAGTCAGACAAGTGTATGCTACCAGTATCACACACATATCCTTTGTTTTTAGAAATAGGGTTTCCAAGTAGTTTGATTTAAGATAAATCTCACGTTTACATTTAATGACTCTGTAGGTGGGGATGAATCTGTCAACTAAAATTCACGTACAGTGGAGTAACTTTGTTGTGGGGTGTAGTAACAGACAAGGGTGCTGCTAAAAGCAAGCATGAAAGAAGAAAATGAAAATGTATAAATCTTATAGGTAGGTCAAATTTATAACCCAATCAAATTGTATTTTTATATATTTTACTTCTCCTTTATGATTCACCTGGGCCCATGAATGATCACAGTGAACAGTACATTTATGCCCTTTGCTTAAAACATGGAGCATAATTTTATTGTTTGGAGTTATTGCAAAAATTTATAGTTGTACATCTTACTTTATGACATATTTTCAGTTGTGTCTATGATTTATTTAATGCTTGGTCTATAATATCAAATTATAACATTGTTCCTCAGAGGAAATATAAAATTTTTATAACAATCTGCTCCACATAAATGTTTCTATGAGTGCACTTTGGTGGCCAGGAAGAACTTCCCATATCAGTTTTATGAACTCTACTTGGAATAGATTTATGATTGAAAGACAAAATGCCCCAGGTGGATATTTAAGAGCTTATTAAAACCAAAATTTGAAGTAGGAAGGTACAGATTATTTTTAACCCCAGCCTTGCATCCAAACAACCTCTGTGACATAGAATGTATCCTGTGCTCTACTTCTGTTTGGTCTCCTACTTCACCAAGGAGTGCTTGCCTTCTACCTTGATTCCCTAAATAAATGCAAATATTCATGCTGTACTGCAACAGTCCCACTTCAGCCTTTCTTCAGAGTACCAATCATGGTTGCATGCTCTGAATAAGGAGTCTACTATTTTGTTCGATTAAATAAAAGAAGAATTATTATGTTCATTTAGAAGCAGTGAGGTTCCCTGCCACACACAGATCTTCATACAGGAAAATTAGTGGTGTATTAATAAAAGAATATGGTAGTAAATAAGA
>NW_004524733.1:4493808-4500758 GCF_000260255.1 Octodon degus
CCTTTTGTCACCAGGAGGTTTCTAACCCCCAGGGCAACATACCAAGGCAGATTAGAGACCCTGGAAGAGGAATGTCTTTCTTTTTTAAAATAAGAGGAGGGCTGCTAAGAAAAAGGAGTGGATAGGAAAGGAGAACCCATCTGCCTGAGATGGTGTGTCAGGGAGATCAAATTGTAAGAGGTCACACAAATGTTTAGTGATTGATTTCTTTACAACTGAATGTGTCCATTGAATCCTAGCAACTCTCGAATCTCCAATGATCTGTGTACCCTAGTATGACTTAATTTACCTTTCCTCAGTTTCCACATCTGCAATTGAGGGCTCACATTATTTAGTCACAGGATTATTGGAAGGGTGGAGTTAAATTTCATACCATATGTAAAGCACCTAGCACATCTGGTCTATAGCAGGTGTTCAGGAAACGTTAAACTCTTCCTTGCCATTCCACCTTGGCGTTTTAGTTAACTGCTCTTAGATGTGATAATATTGTGCTTCTATCAAAAAAGAAGAAAATCTTTATCTTTTCGAAGTATACATTAAAATCTTCTTGATGGAAAAAAAAAAAAGTGTTCATTCAGTATCAGTCCTATCTAACCCCAATGTTTCAGTCACTTTCAAACTGATCTATTCCTTGCATCTTTGTTGAACTGAGAAGCCAATAGTGCCGTGAAAGCTACAATTGTGTACTTACAAGGACATAATTAAATTGTTATAACCCCTGACATATTATGAACATGCCTAATGGGCTTATATCTTGCTTTTTTTGCTTATTCCGTTATGTTTGTCTTTTTAAAAATATGAAACAGTTTTTAGCTTCTGTAAATTTCATATCTCAAAATATGCATGATCAATTAATTTGAAAAAATGCTTCATAGTGGAAAATGAAAGGCTCATGTCAGTACTGTTCCAGTGTATCCTTTCAAAAGAAAATATTTTATGTTTTATGAGGGATTGTTGTTCACTGTGACTCACATGATAACATCCTGAGAGTAAAATGAACCATTTAAAACCCAAAATAATTAGAAATACAAGTGGGCTATTAAGCTTAACCTCACTATCTCACTGCATTTCAAACATCTTCTGTATGGCTGACAACCTAAGTTTGCAGACCAAAATTAGAGAAAAAGAAGGGCTACAAGGAAAGCCAAAACCTAACCTTCTAAGGTCAATTAAGACTCAGGACACATGAGAACTTGTACTGTAACATCATGTACCTCGGTAGTGTCCCAAATTTTCTGATCAAGAAGATTATGGTGCCAAAGAGGAAAGTGATCAATGACTAGAGTGTGGCTAAGGAGAGTCACATGGGGAGAAAACACTCTCTCAGGCTTTCACAGAGAGCACATTGGCCAAGCAATGGCCGGGACTCATCCACATGGCTGACACTGACAAAGGTTCTACAATCTGAGGTACAGGATCTCGGGATAAATCCTGAGGGGATTTCACTGACCTTCTCAGGCCCAAAAGCTACAACTCTTGTTGCACAGGTCCTGCTTTACCTTGGTCTTAACCATCCAGCAGAAAAGTATGAAGACGAAATATAGGAAGTAAAGCCATGCTGTTACGTTGAGCTGTGGGGGACTCAGGTCAATAATTTCTGACATTGCCAGTTAAACAGAAGACCCAATGCTATTATGGGATACTGGATTCTTTTAGAATATTTTGCTGAGTTTACACACCTATAATATTCAAATAACGGAACTTAGAAAAAATGGGGTATACAGATGAATGTCCATTTTGTATCTGTGTATTCAAAGTGGTTAGGATAGATATATAGTTACATTCTCTTAATGAATAGAATTATTTGTTCTAATGGTGTTTGTAAATAGGATCTCAAGTCTGCATCTTTTACAGCAATTAACCACTAAGAAGAATATATGCAGTGTGTTAGTTATTGAAACTGCACTTCCGATTTGATCTGAAACTGTCTCATTGCTATCTGTTTATCAATTAAATTTTGAAAAAAAAAGAAATATAAGTGGGTTAGGGGAAATAAAAGACCATGGCCCTGAGAAGTAACTCAGAAGGGAAGGAGAGATTTCTTCTTCCCATTGCAGTATCAAGAAAAATACAGCATTCTCCTTAAACTCTGGTTCTTACTCAGAATGAGGAATACCTCATGCAGAAAGGAGACATGAATACATCTAGTTGAGGTGGGAGTGATAATTACCATCCAGGATATGGGCAGCATCAGCTCTGAAAGCCTTCATAGACACTCTGACCCCTTTGCCTCACTTGACCTACTCAACCAGAATCAGGTTGGAAACCCTTCCTGATTAATTCCCTTTGCCTAGATATAGAAAAACATACATATTTCTTATAAAGTCAAGATCTAACTACTGCTTGAGCACAGGGAGGAGTTGCCCAACCTTTCTAATAGTGAGGATAAGACCTGGGAAAAGTGACTGCATCACAGTAAACTAAAGCTTTGAGAGGAAGACTAGAGAGAGAAACCAACCTCTCAACTCCAGGTAGAGGGAAACCCAGACTTGGAGTGTTTCTTGGGGCTAATAAGCAGCAAAACAGAGTGAGAGTTTCAGTGTAACAGCAGACAGTGGTGGCCTCAGGACATTGCTGGAGGGACGGTGTCTGAGACTATGGGTGTCTTTTCAGAAAGCAGGTGAACATTGTACCTTAGAGCATTCCCAGTAGACCCACCCCTCTCCTCAGTTCTACAAAAAAATGTGGACACAATACAGAACGATTTATCAGCCAACCCATCACAGAACCACATGCTGGAATTTTGAAGCTCTGTACAGGAAGCAAAAGTGCCCTCTGTGCACCATCCAGACTTACTATCTCCTTCACACCAAGGTGTAGAAGACTAAGTCTGTCATAGAGAATTAATTTAAAAACTACTCTGCCTAAGCAAGTTCCCTGCCACAATGACTGAAAAGTGGTGTTCCCTGAGAACCATATAATTATATCTTAAGGTAAAAGTGCTACAAGGTTGCTTAACATGTATTGGAACTCAAGAAGAGAGCAATATGGCTGAATTCAGATTGCAATGTAAATCAGCCCAGGGTGGATCCATCTGTCTTTTCTCAATCTCTTCTCTCTATTCTCTCTCTGTCTCTCTCTTCTCTTTTCTTTCATTTTCTTCTCTCTCTCTGTCTATCTCTCTAAATCTCTGTCTCTGTCTCTGTCTCTCTTTGTCTCGCTCCTGCTATTACTTTTTGTGAGATTTACACAGTGTTGCCTATTAAGAGAATAAAGTTTGTTGTTTCTATTAATTCTATGTTATAATATTAAGTTACATTAAATTTATACATGACAAGAATTGTCTCATGGGTTTGCTAAATTAGTGTTCAGTTGGGTTATAAATTGAATCTAATTTCACAGTACCCTCTTACATTTTGCATTTAAACTCTCTATCCCCCTCCTCTTTCTTGACTTCCCTTCTCAAATTCAAATCTTCCTTTCTTCCTCCTGTCTTGTCTAGTATACAAATACTATGAAGGCAAAATAAAATAAGATACTACTTTATTTTCCTTCCTTGCTCTCTAAAATATATATGTACATATGCCTATGTATGCAGCTACGAACACAAGGTAATCGTTACTTTTGTTTGTAGAGTGCCTTGCATTCACCTCTCAGTTTCACATCCATCTGGGGTTATGTCTCTAGTCTTTTAAACTAGATTTTATTAATGTGATCTCAAGCTCCTTAAAAAGCCTTTCTTATTCCAATTATTTTTTCTGTTATACTGTTCCTTGTTTCAGTCTGCATAAACAGACCTCTCAAAAGTTTGAAAAGAACTGCTGTACAAAATGAATGATCCATTAGATGAAATTGTATTATTTTTATCTGTCAGTGGTCTTGAATTTTTCACTTCAAATTATTTTTAAAAATTAGTCATTTGTGCAAACATAAAGATGCCAATCATTTGATATTTAAATAGCAAAAATGTCCACATTAATAGTAAAAATTATTTTAAAATTTTATGAGTAGCAAACGTTAATCAGAAGCCTATAAATATGGTATCATTATCATACAGTTTAAAATGTAGCAAAATATCTACTTAATATTTCTGAACTATGTTAATTTTTCTTCTGTATTTTCAATTCACCAAACAATGTTAAGAATGCATACCTATGATACTAATTAATCATAGAAGTAGTCTAATAATAAACTATAAGGCATACTTATAGTGAAGCTATATGTTTATTCTAGATTTTAAAATTCTAAACAATCACTTTTTAATTCATTATGTTTTATCTTGAAGAACTGTGGACTTAGTTCAGCTCCACAAATTAGTGAGATCTTATTGATAACAAGAACTATTCCATTGAAATGTTCAATAATGTGGGACGGTATAAATGTTCTTAATGATTTCTATCATTATAAAATAAAGTTTATTTTTTACTTCAAAAAAAAAGCTATTACCCATCCCTCTGTTCCAGGTATAAATATAAATTCACCAAAGCCTATCTTTTCTCTCCATTTATCCTTTGTTGTCTCTTTTATCCTCTCTTTCTTCTTTCCACATTTTTCTTTTTCTTCCATTTTAGTTTGCAATTTCTCTATACCCCAATTACCAGAAATAGATGGATTTACCACTAAATTTTAATAAATTTAAGAACTTTAATAAACTAATGTCAATAGTCCTGAAAATTTTCAATGAAAGTGAAAAGGAGGGGCACTTCCAAATTTTTTCCATGAAGCTAGAATTATTTGGATATCAAAATTGGATGAAGTATCAAAAAATAAAACTACACAGCAACTCAGCAGTGGGAGTGGGAGCAGACCCAGAAGTTGCAAGTAGAAACAGCACATACAAGATTCTGTATGTGTTGGATTTTGCTATGTAAATTTAGAGCTTGTTCTGATGGTTAAAAGTACAAAATTAATAACTACCACGTTGGTCATTTGCTGGGCTATGCCTAATGCTATTGTTATTCTTAACTGTATTACTTTAATGAGGATTTCATATATGCTTGTAGTCAGTTTTTCTTCCTTGTATGACATTAGTGCAATTGCCTGACAGGTGAACCTTCACCATAGTACAGCATAAAAAGACAGAGTGCAGAGCCAAACAGACAGCAACCTCCCATCCTGATTAAATTGGGAAGGTAGGTTTGGATAGACTTAAAACCAAGAACCACTTTTACCTAGAAGACATCTTTGAAGACTAGACAGTCATAAGAAAGCTTTTGATATTAACGATAATGCTACCTATAACAAGAAATTTACAAGCACCAACATAGAAAATGAAGGAAAATAAAAATAAAAATGACAAGACACAGAAACAAAATGCAACCCCAGGGCCCCAGGTTCCCAGGACAAGGTCAGGCAAAAAAGAGATAGAAGAAATCATTAGCTACACAGAAGAACTTTCTAAAATGATAGCAGCAGAAGTAAAACAACAGAAGTGGCCACATAAAAAATAATCTCTTTCTCATTTACATTTCATTCCTTGCTAGGACAAAATATCCAACACCCAAAGTTAGGGAAGGAAAGTATTATCTATCTCACAGTTTGTGGAATTTTCAGTCTATACTCAGCTGGTTTCAAGGCAGAGTAGCATATGGCAGAGGGCAGAGGTTCCTGTCTGTGGAAAACAGTAAAGATCAAAGTGAGAGGCAGCAGTTGTGGCTCCTAGCAACCTTCTCTCCTCTTCTTATATTATAAGCAGGCTACCTTGGGCTGGGGGTGTAGAGCTCGCCCAATTCCCATGCCCTCCTCTTGCACAGGATGAGGATGTTTACAAAATAAGAACCCTGGCTCTCTGCTGAGTCACTTAATTGAACTTCTAAACTTCTCAAGTTGACACAATGTATCAACCAAGATAAGAAATATAATGTTACATTTCATACCTTGGTATAATCTCCAAGATAAGAAAAAATAAATAAATGACAATCAAAATGAAATGCTCAATAAATCTAGA
This sequence comes from Octodon degus, assembly GCF_000260255.1. Lineage (NCBI taxonomy): Eukaryota > Metazoa > Chordata > Mammalia > Rodentia > Octodontidae > Octodon > Octodon degus. Next base: position 4,499,696 of record NW_004524733.1, read on the forward strand.
TTAGATAAAGAATAAAAAATAGAGAAGCTTAGCAAAATGATATAAATTATGTCCAATACAAAAAATGGAAAAAATGGAAGCCATGAAAAAGATCTAAACATATTAAAGAAGATTAAACATTCTATTAAGTAAATACAACAAGTTTCACAAAGACAAACATAGAATATCAGATCTAGAACACAAGATTGCAGTTAGCAACTATAAAAGAAGTATCTCTTACAGTTGAAAAGAAATCATGAAAACTCAACCCAACAGCTGAAAAATGAAGAAAAGAAGAATAACATAGGATTGATCAAAGTCAATGAGAAAGTCATAGATATTGCCAATGTCATTAAAAATTTCTTTGTAGAAATAATAACAGAAAACATTCCAAGTATAATAGAGAATTGTATACATGAATAAGTGAGACAAATAGAACTCCAAATAACCATGTCCAGAATAAATCAAACCAAAGCATATAATAATCAAGATCCCAGAAAATCAACACAAGAACATAATATTAAAAGTGGTTACAGAAAAGAAATAAACTATTTATAAAGGAAGACCCATGAAAATCACAGGAGATTCTCAACAAAAATGTACAAGTTGAGAAGATCTTTGAGTAAAGTACTTCAAACCCTAAAAGAAAATAACTTCTAATCCAGATTGATGTTACTTGCAAAAGTTTCATTTACTATTAATGAAGAAATAGAACACCTCCATGACAAATAATAGCTGAATAAATTCATGACCGTGAAACCAGCTCTTCAAAATACTATGAAAAACAGGACTGGGTAGATATCTCAGCTTAATAAGTGTCTGCCTGGCAAGTGCAAGGCCTTGAGTTCAATCTCCAGTACTGTAAAAAAATAGTATGAGGAATATTGGAGAGAGAGAGAATTATAATTCCAAGAATACCAATGGAAAGAAGCCACCAGACAGGGCAAGCAATTAAACAAAGGGGAAAGCCAAGGTCCCAACAATATCAATATGACAGTAATATGAGGATAAGCCAATATATAACTGAATATATATATACATATATACATATATATATACGTATATATATACACATATATATATA
>NW_004524733.1:4500858-4513367 GCF_000260255.1 Octodon degus
ACATATATATATACATATATGTATATATATGTATATATTATAACAACCAGTGTTAATGGTCTCAGTTTAACAATCCAAAGAAACAGACTGGCAGAATGGATCAAGAGGCAAGATCCAACAGTATGCTGAACGCAAGAAATTCATTCACTGCAAAAAAAATTCAGTTTATTTCCATTTTACTATATCTATTATAACTTTTGGATTTTATTTAATCTTTTAGATTTGTACATTAGGGAGACAATATGATATTTAACATGTGGGTCTGATTTATTTCACTTATGTATATAGCCTCAAGTTGCATCCATTTACCAATAAAATCCTCAAGTTTATCCCTTTTTAGCTGAATAATACTCCATTGCATTAAAAATCACATCTTTTTAATTCATTCCTCAGGTGATTGGCTAATATCCATAGTCTGAACAACTACACTGAAGAGAGCAATATGCAATACAACAATCACTGTTGAATACCTTTTATCTTGTTTTTCTTAAAAAATACATGCTATTTCTAATATTATATCAAAAGGAAAAGTTAATATTTAATTGTTTGGTCAGTCTTGCATGCCCGTATGTGGTAATATGGGCAACAAATTTGATGATATAGTGTGTAATATGACAACAATTGTTAATTTTCTATTCCTGTTTTGAAATACCACATCAGTTTTTTTAAAGAAATTCATAGATTGACAATCAAAAGATGGAAAGCATGACACAGAAACCCAGACAAAAGTTAAGGTAGCTATTCTAATATCAGACAACCTGAACTTAAACGTAAGACTGACCAAAAGAGACAAAGAAGGTCACTATATACCTGTTAAGGGAAAACTCCAAAAAGAAATAATATATCTATATCTATATCTATATCTATATCTATATCTATATCTATATCTGTATCTACCAAACAGCAGTGCACCAACTACATAAATCAAATATTGATGGAAAATTAAATGAGAGCTAACACAATTATAATAGGAGACATCAATACACTTTTGCCACAGATAGATCAACTAGACAAAAAGTCAACAAAGAGAAAAGAAATTGAACCAAACCTGTGAAAAATGGACTTAGTAGATACCTACAGAGTGTTCGTATCATCAGAATATACATCTTCTCAACTGCACATGGGACAGTCTCTAACATAGACTATGTACCAGTGCATGGTACAAGCTTAAGTAAATGCAAAGGAGTTGAAATTATCCCCTGCTTACTCTACCATAGCGCAATGAAATTGCAAATCAGTGGCAAAAAGAAACCACAAAAACTACATAAACATGAAAATTAAGTAACATCCTCCTGAATAATTAATGGGTTACAGATATAATTTAAAAATAAATTAAGAAATATCATCAATTACATGAAAAGGTCAATACAACAACCAGAATTTATGACATGCAGTGGAAGTGATCCTAAAAGGGAAATCTATAGTGGTGAATTCTCATATCAGGAAGCAAAATGAGCTGAAGGAAACAACCTAACACTGAACCTAAAACTTCTAGAAAGTGAAGTACAAATAAAACTCAAAGCTAATATGAGGGAGGAATTATAAAGATAAGAGTAGAATTTAATGCAATTAAGACAAAAAAAGCAATTCCCAAAATCAATGATTAAAGAATCGGTTCATTTTAAGACTAAAGTACGTTAATAAATCCTTAGCCAACTTTATCAAAAAGAGGAAAGAAAAGACTCAAATTCACACAAGTATGAATGAAAAGTATAAAATCACAATGTTTCCTGTGGAAATCTAGATCATTGAGAACCTGTGCTCTAGTAGCATAGAAAGCACAATAGAAATTGACAGATTCATAGACATACGAATCATCAGAACCAAATCAAGAAGATATAGATATTCTAAATAACACAATATCAATCAGTGAAATTTAAAATTAAATTAAAACTTACCAGCAGAAAATATTCCAGGACCTGATGGAGATTCACAGTTGAATGCTAAAAGAAATTTAGAGAATATCTAATGCCACTACTCCTCAAACTTTTTAAGGAACCGAAAGGGAAGCACTGCTCCCAAAGTCATTCACAGAAGTATTACCTGATAGCGAAACCAGAGAAGGACCTAACCAATCAAGAGTACTACAGATCCATTTCTCTAATGAACATATACATTAAAGTCCTCTCTAAGATACTGGCAAGCAGAATACAACAGATAATCTAGAAGACTATTCATCTTCACCAAGTGTCATCTCAGGGATGCAGGTATAGTTCATCATATACTAATCAATAAATGTTATTCACCTTTTGAACAACAAAACCAAAGAGAAATACCACATGATTATCTCAATAAACAGAAAAATGATTTGAAAATGTTCAACACCTATTCATAGTAAAAAAAAACACAGAAAAAATAAGAAGAAATTGTCTTTATCTCAATTTGAAAAAGGCGTTTATCACAAACTGATAGCCAGTATCATACTAAAACGTCAAACACTGAAAACTTTAACTCAAAAATCAGAAACAAGAAAAAATATTCACTCTTACTACTGTTAGTTGACATAGTTCTGGAAACATTAGACACAGCAATTAGACCAGAAAAATAAATAAAAGGAATAGGGATAAGAAAGGAAGAAGTTAATTATCATTATTTTTAGATGAATGGTTCTCAAAATAAAAGACCCCAAAACTCCATCAAAAGACTTATGGATTTAACAACAAAATTTAGTAGAATAACTGGATATGTCAGAACTTAAAAATTAATAGCGTTTCTGTATTCAAACAAAAAAAAATCACTGAGGTAGAAATTAAGGAAACTTTTCCTTAAATTAGGGAAAACTTCAAAATAGCATCAATAAAAGTGAAATTCTAGAGGATCTTTCTAACAAAGGTAGTAAAAGATCTATACATTGAAAATTGCAGTACTCTGAAAAAGGAGATCAAAGAGAATATCAGAAAATGGAAAGATATCTTTTGCTCACATAAATGAAGATCCAACATTGGAAAAATGGTGAAGCTCTCAAAATTGTTACACAGGTCTAATACAAACCCAATTAAAATATCACCAGCATACCTCACAGAAGTAGAAAAAAATATTCCTAAAATGTACATAGATCCAGAAGAGGTAGAGTAGTAAAAACAACCCAAGGCAACAAAGGCAATGCAGGCAACATCACAGTCTCCGAGTTGAAGTTGTACTACAACATTACCACACAGCTGTAAAGCTATGATAAAAACAGTACAGTGCTGGCAAAAACAAAAATCAAACAAAAGACCCAAGGATCAATGGAACAGATTAGAAGATGCAGAAAGAATTCCAAACACACTTGACAACCTTATGTTTGACAAAGGAAACAAGTACATTCACTGGAAAAAAGATAACTTCTTTAATATATGGTGGTGGAAAAATTGGCTTTCCACATGGCAAAGATTGAAATTAGATTCTTGTACATCACCATATACAAAACTAAAATCAAATTGGATCAAAGATCTAAATATTAAAACATAACTACTAAATATGACAGAAGAGAGAAAAGATGCAATATTTGAAAACATAAATATAGTTAAAATATCGTTAAAAAGTTCATCAATAAAACTCTAATTGTATGGTATATATTACAAAGAATCAACAACTGGGATCTCATCCTATTATTAAAATGTTTTCACAAACCAAAAGAAATTACTAATAGAGTGAAAACATAGCCTATAGAGTGAGAACAATTTAGGCATTTATCCTTTATATCTAGAACATACAAGGAATTGAAAAACATTAGACACACCCAAATTAAATACCTAATCAAAAAATAGGCATCTGAGATGAATAAACACTTCTCAGAGGCAGAAATGAAAATGAAAAAAGTATGAAAAATGTTGAATATCATTGATCAGTTGAGAGATACATATTTTAAGAAAACCTCTGAGATGCCCTCTCATGACTGAAAGAATGGCAACTTTTGAAAAACCAAATAATAACAAATACTCTGACTGTTAGGAGACAGGAACCCTTTTCCACTGTTGGTGAGAGTGCACACTAGTGCAACCACTGTTAAAATCAGTGTGGAGATTCCTCAAAAAAACTAAGATTAGAAGTCCAACTAACCCAGAAATTCTTCTGTTGGCTATCTTCCCAGAAAAACTAAAAATATCATCCCACAGAACTGTAAGAACACCCGTATTTGTAGCAACAGTTTGCAACAGCTAAATCTTAGATACAGCCCAGATACCCATCCATCATGAATGGATACAAAAGATGAGTGTGTTTATTTTAATATAATGGAGTACTACTCAGCGATAAAGAGATAAACTTCAGATGTGGCTATATAAATGGATGCACCTTGAGGCCATACTCTTGACTGAAATAAATCTAACACACATGTGTAAATATCATGTTGTTTCTTCAGTGTGAGAATCTAAAGGGCACATAGAAAGCAAGATGTATGAATAGATATCGTGGGATAGGAAGAAATTGTTCAAAAGAAAGGAGACCTAGGAAAGGAGAAGTGGGGAAAGATGGAAGAGAAAATAAACAGAAAGATAAATTAAGAATAAAATGGAAACAAAACCTTGTAAATGAGAAGCGGAAGAGTGATTGAAGTGAAGGATTGAGACTGAAAAAGAAAGAGGACACAGTACATAGAATGTAGAGGTACAATTTCCCAATGAATGTGATCGCTATATACTTAAACTTAAAGAAGCAAAAAGGAAAACTAAGGGCCCATAGCCTTAATGAGCATTGATTAACAACTATTCAATTTGTTAATTGCAAATATAATTCATTTTAATCATAAATCATGACCAAATAGGCTGCACTGAAGGAGTGAAAGTATAGTACAAATAAACAGAAATCAATACATGTAATATACCATGTTAGAAGAATAAACAACACAATTTTATCAAATCAGTAAAACCTATCCAGGACAAACTCACACCTGACATCAGAATAAATTGGGGGTAAAAAAAACAACAGAATTTTCAGAAAACCAGAAATGAGACAAAAATATGCCCACTTACCATTTTTCTTGAATGTAGGGGTTAAAGCTTTAGCTGAGCAATTAAGTAAGAGAAAGAGATAAAATAGATACAAATAGGAAAGAAGTAATGCAAATTATCTGCATTGGCCTATGCTATATGACTAGATAAAAACACTCCAAATATTAGACTAGAAGTCTCTACAATCAAATAAACATTTGAGTAAACTGGCAGGTTATAAAATCAACACACAAAAGCCAACAGTGTTTTTGTATATCAGTAGTGAACCCACAGAGAATCTAATCAGAAAAATCATTCTACCCTTGATAGAATAAAAAAAAATGCCTAAGAATGAACCTAACCAAGGAGATTAAATCCTTCTATAACAAAAAGTATAAAACACTAGAGAATGAGTTTGAAGTACACATTAGAAAATGGAAAGACATTTTCTGTTACTAGAAAGGTAGAATCAATAGCAATTAAATGGCCATATAATAATATAAAGCTATATGTGGGCTGAAGATTTAGCTCTGAGGAGAAGCTCTTGCCTGGCAAGCATGAGGACCTAGGAATCCCCAAAAGATAAAAATAAAAAAGAAACTATGTATAAATTCAACACAAAACCTATCAAAATATTAAAAACATCCAGTGGAGAGCTAGAAAAAAGCAATATTAAAATGTGTAAGGAACCAAAAGAGACCAGAATAACCGGTGCAATCCTAAGCAACAAGAGCAATTTGGGTATCATCAAAATTCCCAATCTCATGTTATATTACAATGTTAAAATGGTAACAAAATCAACATAGGAAAATGGACTAATACAATAGAATAGGAGATGTAGAAACAACCCATCTATCTTTAGGTATTTAATTTATAACCCAGGGGCTAAAAACAGATTGGGAAAAAATAGCCACTTTAAGAAATGGTACAGGGAAAACTGGTTATTCTTCTGCAGAAGAATGAAATTAGATAAACATCTTTCACATTGCACTAAAATCAAGTCAAAATTGAACAAATACATAAATATAAATACAGAAACTTTGGAACTGTTGGCTGATAACATAGAATAAACAGCTTAAGCCACTGGCACAGACAAGGACTTCCTGCACAGCATCACAATAGCAAAAGAATCAATAAATGGGACCACATCAAATTACAAGGCTTCTTTACAGCAAAGGAAACAACAGAGTGATGAGACAGCCTACAGAATGGCAAAATAATTTTGTCAGTTACTCCTACAACATTTATTTTATCCTAGTCATAATGACTGGCAAGAGCACAAAAACAATAAATGCTGCTGAGGAGATTGAGGGGAAAGGAACACTTCTACTTTGTTGGTGGGAGTGTAAATATGCTCTAGAAATAAGTATGGAGATTTCCATAAAAATTAAAAATTGAAATTCCACAGAATCCACGTACATTGCTTGGGTACATTTTGAGTGAACTAAAGACATGATATTGTCATGAAGTATGCACAGCCGTTGGTGAATATTGCAATCTATCCTAGTTATGGTTGAAAACAGCTGAGACGTCAAAAATAGACAAATAAATATGAAAATGTGGTATATAGACACAATTAATTTGAAGATATCAGCTAACATTTTCCAAGTCAGATTTCAGAATACTAATGAAACAATGAATACTACCTGTAAGTTCATCATATTCTTCGACAGAAAATTAGTAAAATTCTCTACAATGAGAACAATAGTAGTTTTACTTTTTTAAAATATCATGATAGTTAAGGTATAAGAGACAGTTGATAACTTCTCTCTTCATTCAAAAAATTTGCCAAAAATAAAGTTTCATACAAGGAATCATAAACAAATTTGGGTTAGATCACAGGATTCTGAATTATTGACTAGGATGATATTTTGGGAGAACTTGGGATAGGAAATAGTGTATTTTTCATACAGAAGACATAAATAACTGAGCAGGGATTGATCTACTATTGGTTACTATTTCCATGTGAAAACTTCAGCTCTGTGTGTATCTTCCCTTTGTCTTACAACTGCATATTTTTCTCACTAAAGAGGTAAAGTCAATTTCTTCATACCATGTGACCTTCTGAGCTAGTCATCAATCTGTTAATACTCAGATAACAATTCAACCCCAGTATTTTCTCTGTAAAAATTTTCTGCAACCAGTCATGATGGTATACACTTATCTTACCAACTCTTGGGAGGCTGAGACAGGAAGATCACTGAGTTCATGGCCATTTAGGGCTATCTAGCGAATTCAAGGCCAGTCTGAACTACATAGAATTTTGTCTCAAAATTAACCTACTTATTTTATTTCTCCTTAATGTGATTTTGGTGCTTTGTCAATAGAAAGACACTAGAAGGACAGTACAGAAGCAAAAGACCTCATCTACATTTGAATGTTCAACATTTTCCCTTTTTCTTGCCTTTGCTAAATGGACTATTGGCAGTCATGAATACAGGGACATGTGACAGATCTCTGTCCCTATACAGTGCCCCAAACAGCAGACATTCATTTGTCCCATGGTGATGACTTAGGGCCAGTGACTTGGCAACCACTGGCCTATATGCAAACACTACTTGTCCTGAGCCTCCCAGTGGAAACATGGTTCTCTCTTTGTGCCTAACTGTGAGCCTTGGCTTGTCTGTATGACAGACAGTTACTTTCCATAGCTCTCCTGATACAGGTCCTACACAGCTCTATTCTCATTCCTGCAGAAACATTCTGCACAAACGTCAAGAAGCCTAGGCTTCCCTGCAACTGGAGCAGTGCTTCCAAAGGCTCTTGCAACATAGAAGCTCCCTGCTTCAGGTTGCAAGTACATGCAAGTCCTGTGAGCTCCACTCTTTATCTTTTCATCAGCCTCAGTTCTCTTTTGCCCTGATGAGTATTTTACACACTTTTCTCAACAGAATTTTGTGTTGTTTTGATGTGCTTCCCAACCACAGCAGCTCCCCATACCCACAGCATGCACTCCTACCACTATTAGCTCACCCTTACTCACATACATTGTAGTAAATGATTATTAGATATATAGATTCGCTAAGGCAGAGGCAATTTGGTCATTGTTGTTAACAAGTGGTATGAAGCTACATCCTGAATGACATTTGAAACCTAAGCTTAAAAGACCATCTCCTCTATTCTCCATCCTTTGTAAACTTTTTCAGGGCCCTGGAATACTGTTAGTTAACTTTAGATCTTTAGGGGTAGGTTTCTTAATGTTTTTCTATAATTATCCACATTAAAATGTTTAATATGGATAATTTTATTATTTGTTTCTACTGGTTGGGCATAGACTAATAAACGTGCTGGGACTATAGATTATTGCAGATGTCTCATAGACAATGGTGGGATGGAATCAGGTATGCTTTAAGTTTCTCTCTTGTTTCTAAGTACCACTGTTGGAATGATTCAAGAAGGCACTGAAAATAAAGTGGCAGACTTGTGAATAAGAAAGAACATAGAAAGGACAAAACAGTTTTCATGTAACTTTTAAGTGAGTGGGCATTAGTCAGCATTTCATTGCTGTGACCAGTCACCAGGAACAAAAGCTCAACCGTGGAGGGCTTTATTTCAGCTCATAGTTTCCACATAAGTACAAGGCCAGGTGGTTCTTCTGCAGTGGAATGAGGGGGAGGTCACATATCATGGAGGAAGTGCTTGGTGGAATAAAACTGCTCATGTCAGAGGAACAAAGAAATAGAACCAAACAGGACAAGCCAGACGGCATAAAACGGACAAAGGACAATATGTGCCCTTTGGGGGAAGCCCCAAGTGATGTACTTCTTCCTATTGGACATTAACACCTACTAGCTCATGCAAATATGAACACATTGCTGGGTCTACCCACTGACCGGTGGTTGAACACATTGGTAAAGTTGGTGGGCTTATGATCCAGGCACCACTGTGGCCCCAGTTCTGAACTGCTGCATCGGGATCAAGCCCTCAGCAAGCAGTCTTTGGGAAATACTTGATATTTTAACAGAAACTGCTAGATAAGCTGAGCCCCACAGAACTGTTGAGGTGGCTTGCTGACATCAAATGCATGAGTGAATCTAACTTTGATTCAAAATTCTGCCCAGTGAGTGTTCATAAATTTGTGAGATAATGCAACCTTAATATTTTGAAGCTACTAAGTTTGGATTGCTTTTAATGCAAAGAAACTGTGACAAAATAGAACTAATTCATGAGACCAACATATATACAAAGTACAGGCTTAAACCTTCATGAAGTTGCAAGCATCATATATAAATAGTAATTAGTAGAAATAAAGATAAATATGGAAAAATCCCCAACTGTATATAATTTGGGTGACAGAGAGTATCACAGTAGCTGAAAAAAATGCCTAGGAGCCCATTACAAAATAGGGGAAGAGAAATTGAACAGATTGAATAGACACTTTAATAGAGATTATCAAAATGTCTGGAAATTTTCTTAGCATTGAAGTCATCAGTGAAATCCAAAATATAAACACTGCAATCCTATTTCAAACATATCATAACTGCTAAAGACAAAGACCAGCAAACACTTTCCTAGTTATCTGTTGCAACAGAGTGAACAGCACTAATGTACCAAAATGCTCAATTTTCTTTTTTATAAACTTTTTTTTCCTATGGTGCTGTGGACCCAGGCCTGCATCTAAACAAATCTCTATTTTCTATCTCACTGTTACATTCTCATTAAAATTTTAATATTTAAAAAAAGTTTCCTTCAATGTCACAAAAGTCTGGCCGACTTACACAGCTGCTTCTCCTATCACCGCACTTAATGAAAACAGTAGTTAAGACTCATCAAATGATTAAAGTGGTGGCAATGCTAAAAACGGTTTAATTTGTGTGATCACTTATAAATTTGCTAGTCAGTCAGGATTCACCAATAAAGACAACCAGAACTCTCTCCCGTGGTGGCCGAGCTACTCATGGAACCTGTGTGAGTAGGATCACAGGGCTCTAAATGAGGAGATTTCAAATGCTTAAAGAAGAGCTCCTGCTATTTGTTATTAATTACTTCTGGATGAGTCACAACTTCACTTCTGTTAAAGTGGTCAAAGAATTCACCAAGAGAAGCTCTGATTCAAAAAAGAGGACATAAAAAGTCCATCCTCTATCCTAAAATGGAGAGTAAGCAAATGATTATTAGTTATTAACAAACTGCCTGAATACAAATATTTTTAGGAGGGTTAGTAGAATTTTGGAAGGATTTTAAAATGGTGGTCTATTCATTTTGAAAATGTGATTAAGTCCTTTAGAGCTAACTAAAGAATGTATGCACATTCTAATATAAATATATAAATAGATAGATAGATAGATAGATAGATATATTTCATAAAAGTAAACACATTTTTTCAAGAGATATGCACTAAAATGGTAAGTATATAGCTATTTAGCTCCAAAAAGAAAAATATAAGCCCACCCTTTAAAAATATAATTAATAACATGGGAGTGACAAGTGGAAACAAATTTTCAATCTTGAAATATTTATCTTACAATATAATTATTGAAATTTTAATCTCTACACATAGAATACATATTATACTTCCTGCCTTGAACCCAGCAGTTATTGTCTGTAATGTGACTCATTCAAAAGCTGAGTCATGGAGTGACAGAAAGTTCCTTTCGGAATTTCTTAAGATGCTCATTCTAGAACTCATGTGTACTGCCATCAGGAGTCCCAAGCAGCTTGCTGAGGGACTACTGGATAGAAGTTCAGCCCTAGCAGGCTTTAGCTGCCAGCTGTGCTAACATACCATCCAGGTGAGTAAGTCATCTTAAAAATTGATTGCCAAGCCTTGAATCAATCTGAAACCAGTTGAGGAGAGATAAGCCGACTCAGGTCGTACCAAATTTGCAGGCTTGTGACCACAATATGTGTTGCTCTTGATTATAAATCACTTATTTTGGGGTGCTTTCTATTTGACAACTCATGAAATAGAATCTTTCAGTTTTTTTATTAGTATGTGTTTTCAGCACATAATGATTACATTCCTCATGGGAAGTTGGATAGGTATTGTACGCATCTTAATTTTTTGTTCACTCTCTTTCTTCCCCTCTTTACTCCTTTTCTCCATTTTTTGGTGCCCTTCACCTTTGCAAATTTCTATTTTCTTTTTTCCTCTTGTCTATCTTTTATCTTGCTCTTTATTTATATTTTGGGTTTCTCATAGTAGAGAAACTACACAACATTCAAGCTTCTGTGTATGATTGGAATAGATTTTGAGGTCAGGAATCTGTTCTGGAAATCCATGTCACTGGTGTTTAGATGAGAAAGCAGGATGAAGCGTAAAGGCTGTCATGAGAAAACTGGTAGACTCTAACAAACTCCAGAGAGCCTGTATGTGAAGACTTAAAGGAAGGTATATTTTATTGGAAGCAAAAGCTCTCAAGTTATATAGAGTTAAAATTGTTGGCAAAAAGTTATCTCAAAAATGTAGAAAAAAGCCATGGGATTTGATGACCTAGCTAGGAAGATTTTTAGCTACAATACTTAAAAGTGCCACCTGGCTGCATCTCAGGGTCCAGGGAGAAAATGTTCAAAGGATGTGGCATAAAGAAATATTCAAATTTTAAAAAGTAACATCATTATGGATTGCAAACTGAAATTGTTTCTCATGATGAACCTATCTCCATGATACCGTGATTGAGAGTTCCCAAAGGCCCAGCCTCTGGACCACCATATACTATGCTTAGGCCTTAGTTTTCAAACATGTGACTCACAAAGTATTTCAGACAGAGAAATGACCTAAAGATATCTCATCATATGCTTTTCAAAATGTGTCTGTGAAACAACAGTGTTTCTAAGAATCTTATGGTATTTTCTCATGGTAGCCACATAGAGGAATCAAGACAGAGAGGCTTAAAAATCAAAGGGTTTTTTTTTTATGGCTTGGAATATATAACATATACTGTGTATGTGGTATGCATAGGTATATGCGTGTGTATATGGAAGGCATGTTTGCATCTATACATACATTACACAGATGTATAACTTGCTTTAAGTATTATGTCTTTTAAAAGAACATACAGCATAATAATAACTAAAGCATTGTGTTTTTTTTCTTTTTATATACCTTTTTTATTTTGAAAGAGAATGGAAAAATAGTAAAATTGCATTTCTTGAACGAACAACGATGTTGAACACTTTTATGTGTTTATTTGCCATTTGCGCTACTTCATCTGAGAAACGTCTCTTCACTTCAGTTGCCCATTTACAGACTGGGTTTTTAAATTTGAGGGAGTTCTGAACTTTTGAGTTCTTTACACGTTATGTACAGTACTCTTTGTCTTTTTTATTATTAATTTTATTGAGGAACAAATAGCAATGAGACAGTTTCAAAAATGATTAGTAGGACAGTTACAACAATTAATACATTGCATATTGTTGTCTTCATAGTGGTTATTCATAGTACAAGATGCAGACATGATACCCTGTCCAAACACTATTAGTACCAGTCTTTCTTCTCATTGAAAGAGAAAGTAGCTCTATATCTATCCTATTTTCAATATACAGATATAAAATGGTCCTTCACTTGTATCCCCTTTTGTTGTTTAGCTTTGTCAGAGAAGGGTATTCCATTGCCATTTAAATATTGTAGGTTCATGAATTCAGCAAAATAATCAAATA
>NW_004524733.1:4513837-4515623 GCF_000260255.1 Octodon degus
TTTTTCTCTAATTTTTGGTCTGCAAACTTAAGTTATAACTAGAACATTGTAATGTATTTTCATTATTCCAAATTACATGGGTAGGAAAATGAAAGAAACCAGATATAAACAAAATACATGGATGAATCTTAAGATAAAATATGATAAAAAGTACAAGTTAAGCATAATCCAACCTGCACATTTTAAAAGTAAGGTATTTTATATTTAATTCAAAATAGTGTATTATCTTGGAGTTGGTAAAGACAAAAGTAGATACTGGGTGAATTTCTGTCTCCTAGCAATGCACTATTTCTTTTTTTTAAATTATTGATCTGTTTATGAGGCTGTTTATGAGGATATTTTCACTCATAAGGTTTTTCTCATGTTTCATATTTGAACTTGCACCCTCTTGGTACTTGAACATTTTTGCTTAAAATATATACACTATGCTTTCATCTGCCAAGGATCCTGTCCTGAAAACAAAGAAAGAGCAGCATGATTAAAGTGTCCTATAATACTGGCCTTGCATGGACATAAAAAGACCAATTTATGTTGCACTACAATAATACAATGATGTTAGGCAACATGCTTTCTTTAATCTGGAGGGCACCCAATAAAAATAATAGAAGATGTATCATGAAAGTCTTGTGTCAGAGTAAAAATAACAAATACAATTCTAATTGAGAAGATGGAAGCAGAGAAAAAGGCATAATAGATAAGACAAAGATATCAAGGGAAAACTGAAAAATATAAGTGCTAGTTACACTGGTAATATTACGCTGTAAAATATAATGTATTACAAGGCCATATTTTGCTTTAAGGGATCTAAAGTCAGCCAACTAAAAGCAAAACATGCCAACACGCAAAGCAATGTCCCTTGTAGTCCTGCCCAGACCTGTGTTGTTTGTCATGGTGCAGTAGCTAGAGTACTTGTGGACACAAGTGTGAGGGCCACCAGAGCAACTAACTGAAATAGGAAAGAGCCTGACCATCCTAATGACTCTCCCTGGGCTCACTGATTGCACTGCTGCTTTTTGTGCTTTACACTTGTTACTTTGCTTGCATTACATTTCCTCTTACCTCATGCATAAGGTGGAAATAATAATAGTATAAATAGTATAATGTTTGTAGATAATTAATTAAAGCAAATTCTTAAAAACTGTTTGTCTTCCCGGTACCTAGGAATAACAGGGAACAGAATCAAGTTATTTTTATCACTAGTGTTTTCCTACACAAGTGATTTTAATATTCAACAGACTTAAGTATAGCCTGAAGTGCAAGATTTTGATTAGTCTCTAATTCTCTAGATATGCTTAGCAAGGAAGTTTTCCTTCTTTTCTGTAAATTCAGAGTTCAAAATGCTATATCTTTCATGTTTGCCCTGAAATAATATTGAGACTGGGTGCAATATGCCTGAGGCACAATTTCTTTTGCTCAGTGCCTTAATGATAGTGTTTAATTGTTTTGTAGTTCTATCACCATGGAGAAGACTTTCTCCTACCATTCCATGATATTTAATGGGCTTGTCAAAAAAAATTATCTTTGTCCTTGAGGTTTAATAGCTTAATTCTAGCACATACATAGATTATACAGCATAGTAGCATTTGTAAAATTCCCATTAGCTCGGTCCATTTCAGTTATTTAATGAAGTGTCCAATTCACCTACAAAGGTATCATTGGGCTTCAGATCACAACACCATAAGTAGGCTCATATATCTTTAATTTGTTAGAAGAAGCTTTGTTTAATTCTATGTGTTATTCTTTCTAACTTCCTGCATTTTCCATCATTCTTATTATCAATGGCCAC
>NW_004524733.1:4516653-4518380 GCF_000260255.1 Octodon degus
TGTACATGCATAATATGAGTAAATGAGACAGGAGAAGGGAGTAAGGAAAGGTTGACAGCATAGCATTTGAATCTCAAATTTGTTTCATTGTTTTCTTACAACATTATGAACATTAATAACTCTCTTTAGGTAATAAAAATTCTTCCATGCAAAAGAGCAGATCTAAAAACAGACAAACAAAAAGAAACTGTGTTAGTAAAGAAACATTAATAATTGTTGGTTCTTAAGCATAAATACACATATGTATTAAGTAATATATATATTAAGTTATATATATATGCATATATATAATTATGCTTCAGACAAAGCTATGATATGTTCTGCTCTTCACATTTAAATTAAGAACCTAAATGGAAGATTTATTTGTAAGTGAAAATTATTCATTTATTTTTGGGGTGCTAGAGAGTGAACCCAGGGCCTGGTACATGCTAGGCAAGCATTTTACCACGGAGCCACACCTCCCAACCAAAGGCCACTTAAATTTAATCAAATAAATCTTTTGGCATTTGGATTCCATGCACGTGTGTGTGCACATACATGGGAAAAGTGCCTCCACATTAGTTGAATGGCATGACAATTCCATAATCACTTGTTCTCAGATAGGTTCCCCTGGGCCGTGGTAGTGGTAGGCACTCCCAAATTCAGAGTGAAGACACCTGGCCAGAATACTGACGCTGAGCAACAGAGAGACTCAAAACTTCCCAGATAAGTGACATTACAAATCAGAGAAGCTGCCAGTTTAGTTCTGTGGAGTCATATCACTTTTATCAAGTGGAAAAATATCCAGCCTATGCCAAGCAGATTTATTTTTATTTTTATTTATTTATTTTTTTGATGGAATCAGGGATTGAACTCAGGCCCTTGCGCTTGCCAGGGAAGCCCTTATTCTACTGAGCCATCTCCTCAGCCCCGCCAAATAGATTTAAAGGTTAATTCTCATTTAAAACTTGATGGAAGTATATTTTATAACCTGACATAAACTGAAATATTTGGCTTACAATAAAAAATTCAAAGCTTCAAAGAAAAAATGAACTGAAAATAAAGTTGATGTAAATCTAAATTCCAGAAATAAAAATGAGAATTATTCTCTTAGAGAAAAGAGTAGCAAAACTCAGTTTATATTATAATTCACCCAAAAACCTGTTTTAGTGGAGAGGAGATACAGACTAGGAATTCTTCCCTGCCACTCGATACATGTCATCACCACTAAAATCAAGTCTGGGAAGTCTGAGGCAAGATACTGAAAGGACAACACTCAAACGGAAAGATAACAACTTGCATGGTTAACAGGCAATCTCTAGGCATTACTCAGAAGTTCAGTTATTTCATAGGTTGGGGAGCAGTGTGTACTGAGCTTTCCCTTCTGACATGCAGAGACTCACTGCTGATGAATAATAGTTCTCAAAGTTCTTTATGTTCAAGTTCCAACTGGGTAGTTTTTCTTGAATCTTACAAAACTGGTTATCATTCGTCGGAACTACTTTTCTCATCGCTCCTCCCATTTCACAGATTCTGTTGATTTGAATTTCAAGTTCTAGACCATTTAACTGATGACCACTTGGGCATCTTCTGCTACTATCGACTGTAATTTGTGTCTCTGGGATTGGTTCATAATGAGTTCCAAACCATCCTGGTGCTGCTTTGTTTTGCTGTTGCAAGCCCCTAATTTGTGAGTTCTCTTGGGACAGCAGAAAATGAGGCTTGCATTTGGCTAGCATGTTTTTTTT